>NW_026521264.1:0-8282 GCF_021234435.1 Artibeus jamaicensis | reverse complement strand
AATATGGCCAATAACCAGCAGGAGACTTCATACAACTTTGTCAGTCTGCTCCCAGACTGTCATTTTTGCTGAAGGGGAAAACACTTCTAGAAATTGACGGTGGCCACCTACTGTAGACAAGCTGGTGAATTGTGTGTCCTCTGATCTGTTTTACTGGTCCCACTGTCAGGGAGGGCTCTGGCTTTGGGCAGTCCTCTGGCAATTTACCCTTCCTGCAGGGACTTCTTGCAAAATGCAGCTTAACCTGTTCCTTGCCTTCCCCCATGCCCCTGAACACCTTTGCCAAGGTCCCAAACTGTGCCTTGATGCCTGGTATGCCGGCCCTCAGCAGGTGAGGTTCTCAGCAGAAGATGGCCACTCACTCCTCTGACTGGGCCACTGGGGATGCCCTGGGAAGGAATGCACACATTTTGCTCTAAGGGTTACATATTTTAACTACGATTTTAAGTCAGGTTTTGTATTCGGTTTGACTGGAGTAGTAAATTGCTGTGTGATTTCCTCTTTGACTTACATGTATTCTTTGCTCTGTGTATATCTTTAATCCCACACAGCATGATGATTGGTATATAGTTGTTCTTAATATTTTCTTTGGCTGCTTACCCACCTCAAGTACAGATAATATTGTATCAGTCTCATCCAACTAGTGGGTAGATGATAAATGCCCATTTTGGGTAAATAACACCTACTGTGCATGAATGATCAACATAACAGGACTGACAGCACTGTCTCTAGAAAGGCCTTTTTGTGAGGTTGGACCTTGGGCCTCGTATGTGGGAACTTTGATATGAGGAGTGTCCCCACCTTTCATAATTGATCAGTGTGTCATTAATGCATAAGGTACAGGTTAGGTGGTTGAAGAATTATACCTAACTTGTAATTTATGCACTAGAGCCTTATTGGCTATGACCCCAAAAAGCTGTCTTGAATCAAAGTTGTAAACTCCTAATGTTGTATGCTAAGGATTTTGGTATTTCTTTCATGTATTTTTAAGTACATGAGTATCATGACAAGTTTAAAACAAAGAAAAATAGGTCGTGGCTGGCAATGCTCAGTGGATTGAACATGAACCTGTGAAGCAAAGGTTCCCTGGTTCAATTCCCAGTCAGGGCACATGCCTGGGTTGCAGGACAGGTTCCCAGGCGGGGGTATGTGAGAGGCAACCACACACCGATGTTTCTTTAACTCTTTCTCTTTCCCTTCTTCCCCTTTCTCTAAAAATAAATAAAAATATTTTTAAAAAGAAGAAAAACAGGATGATATGGATTTTAAGAGAAGCATTTTTAATAATATAGGTATGATCTACAATTTCTAATGAAAAGGATCAGTAATAATGTAATAAAGTACTTAATAGCTTAGAAGTCTTTACTGACCTTTGAGAAGGCAGGCCCACAAATCCATGGGGACAAAGCAAAAACAAAATAAAGTTAACTATATTTTCCGTTATGACACAAATAAAGTCACAGGGATCAAATTTATGCTCTGGAACACCTGAAAAGAATGTCAGTTCATTCTGAAGAACAACAATAAATAAAATTAAATAAAAACTAAAATATTCAAAAAAGTTCAGGCCCATAGAACGATGGATGTTTCCAAGATCTACTTGAATGTGTGTAAAATAACCAATTCACTTTAGGACTTCTCATTTATCATAGTATGTAGACAGTATATTAAAAATGTCATTAACTGAGGATAAAAAATTAAAATTGAAAATTAGATGGAGGAAAATAAGACAATACTTTAAAAGACACTGGGCGTCAGGGAGCAGAGACTAACCCTGGAAAGGCAGGGAATAAATGAGGTGAGCTAGACCTATGACTACTTCAGATTACTTGAGTTTCCAGGCCACAGCTCAAAGATGGCGAACCAGGCCAAGACCCGCAGTCTCACTGGGTGGAGGAGGAGGTGCTAAAAGACCTGCAGAGCAAGGTGGGTAGAGTGCTTAAGACAGAGGAGCAGAGAGGAGAACAACAGGAAGAGAGACAATTCCACTTTTTAAAAAACTTATATATAACAAGTGGGCAGCGACCAGAGGGGAGAGGGAAGGGAACTTAAGGGGAAAAAGGGGGAGGGATTTTGAGGAACAAGTATGAAAGACACAGATATGAGGACTGGGTGGGGGGGGGGGGAATGGGAGGGGGGTGGAGACCGGACGGGGGGGGGGGGTGGGATGGGAGAAATAGATTTAAAAAAATGTACTTGAAAAGTAACTAAATAAAATTTAATATTTAAAAAAAACACAAAAAAACCTTATATATATATTTTTTTATTTTTTAAATTATTTTTCAAGTACAGTTTTCTGTCTTTTACACCCATCCCAGCCCACCCATCCATCCCTCCCCACCTCCCTCCTATTTCCACACCCCCTGCCTTTTGTCCGTGTGTCCTTCATACTTATTCCTGTAAACCCTTCCCCTTATCCTCTGAAGTTCCCCTGAACTTCCCTCCCCTCTGCCCTCTGGTCACTGTCAACCTGTTTGCTATTTTAGTGTATTTGATTACATTTTGCTTGTTTGTTTGTTTTACTTTTTAGGTTCTGTTAAAGGTGAGATTGTAGTGTATTTGTCTTTCACGGCCTGGCTTATTTGGCTTAGCACAATACTTTCTAGTCCGTCTATGCTGTCACAAAGGGTAGGAGCTCCTTCTTTCTTTTAGCTGCATGGAATTGCATTGTGTAAATGTACCATAGTTCTTTTTAATTTTATTTTTATTTTTATTTAGAGAGAGAGGAAGGGAAGGAGAGAAACATCAATGTGTGGTTGCTTGTTGTGTGCCTTCAAGTGGGGACCTGGCCTACAACCCAGGCACGTACTCTACTTGGGAATCGAACTAGCAACACTTTGGTTCACAGTCCTTGCTCAATCCAGAGAGCTATGCCAACCAGGGCCTAAATGTACCATAGTTTTTTTGATCCATTCATTTACTGATGGGCACCTAGATTGCTTCCAGCACTTGGCTATTGTAAACTGTCCTGCTGTGAACATTGGGATGCATAGGTTCTTTTGGATTGGTGTTTCAGGGTTCTTAGGATAGAATCTGAGCGGTGGAATTGCTGGGTCAAAAGGCAGATCTATTTTCAGTTTTCTAAGAAAATTTTATACTGCTTCCCATAGTGGTTGTACCAGTCTGCAATCTCAACCACAGTCCACTACCGTTCCCTTGTCCCCACAACTTATTCAGGACTCGTTTGTTGTTTTCTTTATAATGGCCATTCTGTATGAGGTGAAGTGGTATTTCATTATGGTTTTAATTTGCTTCTCTGTGAGAGCTAGCAATACTGAGCATCTTTTCCTGTGTCTCGGGATCCTCTGTATGTCCTCCTTACAGAAATGTCTGTCCAAGTCTTTTGGCCACTTTTTAATTGGGTTGGTTGTCTTCTTAGAGTGGAGTCATGTAAGTTCTTTGTATATTTTGGAGATTAAACCCTTGTCTGAGGTATCATTGCCAAATATGTTTTCCCAATGGTTTGTTCTCTTTTTATTTTAATACTGTTTTCTTTAGCTTTGCAGAAGCTTTTAATTTTGATGAGATCCCATTTGAGGTGCCTTCTTTGCTGAAGGCATTTCCTTGCTATATCTCTGTAGAAGCAGGAGGTAGGCAGGGGATGGTGAGAAGGACTCAAGGAGAGACAGTGAGAAGGAGAGAAATGAGAAACAGCGGGAAGATGGCCAAGGGACAAAATGCACCCTTTTGTTGGCACTTTCCCCCTCTCAGGTAGAGGGCAGAGTATCCTCTAGGAGCTGGCCTTCCCACTGTCCCCAGCTGGCACCTCAGAGAGCTGTCCTTCCAGGAGTAGCCTCTGCTGCCCAGGACACACATGCTTTGGCCTCTCACCTGGCCTCACTGAGCATCCCTCAGGAAATGCTACAGACCTGTAAGTGGGTGGTGGGAGAGTCTGGTTACCCCGTGCAGACAGAGCACACAGAGCTGGAGTCGAAGCCCAGGGCAGGCTCAGAAGCAGGGTCAGAGGGTGCCCTTCCTGGACATGCCTTTGATGCCTGAGAGAAGATGCTGCCCCCGAGGGGGTTGGGTTGACAGGCTGGGCCCTGGGGTGAGGGAGCAAGAGGGTGTGCTGCTGAAGGCTGCCTCCCTCAAAGCACTGGATGTCAGGTGGGCAGGCTGGGCGTGGTCAGCAGCCTGCCCTTCCCTCCCTTGCCTTCCTCTGCGCTACATGGCTGCAGAGAAGCCCGAGTGCATACGTGCCTGCTTCCTCTACCCCAGTGTTTGTGTCCACATGCAGAGCCCAGTTAAGGTCACTGGCGGCCTGCAGTAGGCCAGCCCTTGGCCCTGCACACATGGCAGCCACCACTGAGCCCACACTCAGGAGCACTCTGCGTGCCACTTGGGTACCCAGAGCACCTGGCAGGGCTGTCCAGGTGACACTGGCATCATGTTCAAGGTGCAGTGCCAGAGTCGACTCGGGAACCAAGGTCAGGAGCATGAGCAGACCCTGGGTGGCAGGCGGCTGCTGAAGGATACCTCTGAGAAAAGTGGGATTCTCAGGCCCTAAGACCTAGGTGGAGGTAGCAGGTGAGACATGGGAGAGGGCATGGCTGGGCTTGGGTTCTGTCCTGGGCTTGCGGAACCTGAGGCAGGTGGTGTGGGTGGCACAGGTGGCAAAAGTGGCACAGGTGGCACAAGGGACAAGAGATTGGCGTCTCAGGAGACAGCTGGAACAGCAGAGGGGGAGGCCGAGGGTCTGCATCAGGCAGAGGCATGGCCAGGTGGGAGCAGTGTGTGGCCACCCTTGGAGGGGCTGGAGGGGCTGCTGTGCCAGCTGAGCAGGGCCAGTGCCTGGGTGCTCAGGGACTATCTTCTTCTGAAGCAGGCCAAAGCCCATTCTTTTCACGGGGTCAGTCTCTCACTCTGGTCATAGAATGCATAATTCCACCTGACTTGCCCAAAAGCACAGCAAGTGCATGTGGTGGATACAGTTCATGTTCCAGAGACATTCTAGAAAGTTCCTAGTGTCCTTGTTCCACTCAGGGGCACGTTGCACGGCCTAAATGGAAATATCTCTTACAGAGAGTGCAGACCATCATTCATTGAAAGTCTTCTGATGGCTCCTCTAAGAACACTGGCAACCTCTTGCTTGCTCTGCATTCCCACTGAGCTGAAATTTCACGTGTTTCTCTGCCAGTGACCACCTGCAGTGCTTCCCCATACAGTGGAGTCCTCGCTCTTTCATGTCTTTGTCAGCACTTTGAAAACTCGCAAACTGTTTGCTGTGGGAGCTTATCTCAGTGAGGTGTACACTCAGGAAAGCTGCTTCGTTTCTTGGATCCCTAACGTCGCTAACACCTAATTCCTACCCTTGTTGTCCATATGAATCTGTCTGAGTTTCAGGTGTTTGGCACAGTGGTTAGACAACCATGCATGACCAAGGTGTGTCTGCTGACATTTCAAGCAGCCACCTAGGTCGACACACACTTGGACAATGGTATCCACTCTATCTCTGGAGCTGTGCTGTCCACCCCCAAATACTAACAATGGCAAGTGTTGACCATACATGTGTCTCCTAGGCAGCACTCATTGCAAGAACAAAAATACCAATAAAAATGGTGTGCTGGTGACTGGGACTCAAGTGTTCTGTATGTGAATAACTGCAGTGAACAAAGCAGAAATCTATAGAGGCGCCTTGGAAGACCCTCCATGGATAGAAACCCTGACCAACAACAAGGCCCAAAACTTAAATAGCCAACCTTTTAACCCACAATTCTCCAGAGAAGACATGCAAGCAGCCAAAGCAAGTGAGATGGAGCTCAGTTGAAATGCTCACCAGCAAAATGCACACTGAAACCACGCTCAGATGCTGTTGGGCTTCTACTTTACTGCTAGGGAGGCTATACTTTCTGCGATGGCATGTGTCAAGGCTTGGTGAGGAGGTAGGGGAACTGGAATCCTGTGCACTGACCACACAAACGTCAAAATGCTGAAGCTGCTCTGAAAAGCAGGGGAGATTCCATAAACAACAATGCAGAATGACCTTCTGACTTGGGCATTGCACTGCAATCTGCAACCGCCAGATCACTGAAGACAGGTCCTCCAAGACTTGTACAAACAGGGTGGCCGAGGTCCTATGGCAGAAATAACCAAAACCGGTAAACATGCCCTGTCAAGGCCACCTACAAGGGACTATTTAGTCAGGTCTCAGAGGAGCATGAGGGCTGCACTAACTCACGCTGCATGCATGATACTTGAAGGCCTTTCTGGTAACAGAAATAGCCAGATAAAAAAGGTCAGATGCCGTGCGATTCCAAAAGCAGCACATGTCAAGAATAGGTACATCGCTACAGACAGAAATGAGACTGGCATTGACAGGAACCTGGGTACGGGAGAAAACGGTAACAAGTGGGTGAGGCCCAGAGCATTCTCTGTCTTTGTGGTGCAAATCTTTTAGAAGTAGGTAGTGTAGGTGTGTTACAATCTGATGGATACACTGCATGTTATGTAATTGTTCTAGCAAAAAAAAACATTGAAATTTCTGAGAGGTGAATGATTCCCCTTCCAGAACAAGAAATGTCAATTATAAATTGATTCTCTCTATTATGTTCTTCTTTTTCTAGTAAGGCAAGCATCGTCTCTTGATGATGCCTTTCTAGAAAGAAACACATACTCGCCTTTCTGGGAAGACACTGGCACTCTGCAGGGAGCACCTCCTTAGTTGTCTCTCTCAGGTGATACTGCCTTTGGATGCAAACATGGTTCGGTGAATTTATTAAACTGAGAGTAAAGTTTCAAACCAAGAGAAAAAGTCAAGACACCATTTTTGTTCCTCTCTTCAAAACCATTTGAAAAACATTACTCTAGGATGCCAGTATATTCATCTTTATGGCTTTAAAATGTCCTTCTTGAATGTGTTATGTTCTGTTACAATACCTTCTACAGGAGATATTTCAAGGACTAGCTTCGTCCTTTGCACATAAAACCTCTCAAAAAGCTGAACAATGCATGAGTTATTTTTACAACCCCTTCCACATATCTATTCAGAGGCTTCCTATGCCTTTCACATCTGTCAGCTCTTCTACTTCATGAATTTCTTATTGCACTCATCAGTCTCTTTCCTTGGTTACTGAAAACGCTCCTAGTCTTTCCTTGACACTTTAATATAACGTCCTGTAAGAATGAATAATTCCTTTGTGAATAACTTGTTCAAGTCTTGCCGTATTATCATCGTGGTTACAACCTACCTGTTACTCCAGAAATGCTACAATATTAAGGCAAGTTCTAATCACAAGTTGTCCAAATCTAGTTCCCCACTTACATTTCTATTTAGATACCATCCTCTCAACAATTTGTAGGTCTAAGGAAACACCGTGTTTTCTTGTCTTGTATTTGGCAGATTTTTATTAATACATGAACATCACAAAAAGTAGTGGACTTGGCAACAAGTAGATCCATAGCTTACCTACCCTGAAAAGCAACGGTTGGCCTAGGTGAGGAATAGTCCAGTTGAGGTGAGCTTGAAAAGACAATTAGCCGCCCAGAGCATGCATACCTGTGCCTCTTACCTGGGCTCACTGTGTGACCTACAGGAAGTGCTTTAGTGATGCAGAGGCAGTTCAAAACTTGGTTAGGGACTGCACCACCACACTGAAGGTGGCAATGCCCACGGATGCCCAGGAGCAGGTTCAGAAGGTGCGCTCTGTGGGCACTGCCTGGATGCAATGAAGAAGGAAGCTGCCCCATAAACATCACAGAAGAAGCCACAGGGCTTCTTCCACAGCAAGAAGCATTGCAGGGCCAGGCGGGAGAAGTGCAGGGATGTCACTAGAGGCTCTGGATGTCCTGCTCTGCCAGCTGAGCCTGGAGAGGTCCTGAGCCAGAAGGGGCTGCCTTCTGGTGAAGGGCTCAATGCCAATGGGAAGAATGGGAAGACCGTTCTTTCAATGGAACTGGTCTTTGATTCTGGTCTTTCAATGTCCCATTTAGCCTGACTTGCTCAAAAGCAGACAAGGTTTCTTCCATTATGGAAAACATTTATGTTCTAGAGGCATTCTAGAAAGGTCTTATATTATTCTGGTTCAACGTCACAATCAGGTGGAGCAGCTGAATGAAAACATTTTTCACAAAAAGTTCAGAACAGTATCCTTTTGTGTCTGAAGGTATCTGATGACTCTGCTAAGAAATACTTTCATCTCTTGCTTCTTGAACATTCCTACTCAAATGAAATGTGTTTGTAATGGTGCTGCCCTTGAATGTTTACCTATGAACAGTCATCTTGCTCTTTTATCATTTTGTTGGTATTTTTAAGAATCACAAACTCTCACCCAATCTCATGAACC
>NW_026521263.1:0-1814 GCF_021234435.1 Artibeus jamaicensis | reverse complement strand
GGCCCTGCATCCCTGGGCCTCTTAACAGGGCCCAGTTCTTCACATACAGCTAGTTCTAATGGTGTGATTGATGACTCTCCTGGTCACGATAACCTTTGTATAACATAACTGAATCTATGGCATTTCCCGTACTTTTCCTAGTTCCCTCTGTACTGATTTTTTCTGCTCACCTGATGGTGCCATGCACCTGTTCCTTTAACGTAATATGACAACCTCTATAAAAAGAAAGCCTAGATTAAACTCTGCAGTTTGGTCAGACTGGCACAGGCTGGCTGTTCTCTGGCATCCAATCAGTGTCTGACTCTTTATTTGTCACCTGTGTTGTCCATGCTTCAGAGACCCTGAGGCCTGATGAGGCTGGACCACAGCGTCCTTTCTACCCAGGACCATGGCCTATTCTGAAAACCGGGATTTAACACTGGAGCATGGCACTGTGGACCCCACTGACTCTGTGGACTGAATGATTTTGGCCTGATGTTTTCAGCTTGGCCCAGCTCTCAGCAGAGGGCTTTCATCACACCAAGTGTCCTGGTTGTGCTCACAGCCTGGCTCTCAAGGGCCCCTGGATTGTCTTTGTTGGGTTTGCCTCAGCCTGGTTGAATGGGTATCTGGACACCTGGGAAGCGTGGAGCGACTGGATGCTGGGCACCGAGGCTGTTAGATGGCCCTGGGTGCCTGTGAGGCTTCCAGTCAAAGTCCACAAAGAATGGTGGTGCAGTACAGGTGAGGGCAGAGCTGTGTGTGCACACAAGACACCAAGGCTGGAAATAGCAGTCACATGATGGCAGCTGATGATATATTGAAAACTGGGGACAGACTCTTGGCTGCAGGAATGAAAGTTTGGCAAGTGCAGGTACAGAGGTTTGGCCAGATATTGAGGTGGTAGGGACAAGGAAGTGGTGGCTGAGGTGTAGCTGGGGAACAGTGAGGAGCCTGAGGTCCAGCAGGGGTCTTACTGGGCTGAGCTGTGGGAGGAGGAGCAGGGATGGGAGGGTGGAGTGGTGCCTGAGGAGCAAGCAGTTTGTGGTGCAGGGGGACGACCTCATGCAAGTGGTGCAAGTCTGGCAGAAGATGAAAGTTTGGGTTCCAGGAGCAGGGGGAGATGTTTGGCTAGAGTGGCACATGGGGAGGCTGGAGGAGGTGTTGGCTGAGGGGCCTTTAATGCAGAGAAAGGAGCATGAGCTCCCAGGGGGCTGCATGGGGGATGGGAGTAGGACAAGGAGGGGAGGATAAAGGGGAAACTGGTTTGGGGAACAGTTTGTGCTGGAGGTGAAGAGCTGAAAGCAAGAGTGGCAGTTGCTGGAGGAGGGGGAGGAGATGCCTCAGGCAGAAGGAAAGGAGCCAGGGCAGGAATCACTGAAAGAGGAACAGGCAGGGCTTTGGCTTGGTGGGCCCTGCAGCTGGTCCCAACTGGAGGCCCTAGAGGCCCACCAGTAAGAGATGGAGCCCATGAACAAGCAAGCTGGGAGGGACCTCTGTCAGCTCCAGTGCAGGGTTTGGCAGAGGCTAAAGACACCCCTGGAATTCAGATGCACTGTCCTGCAGTGCATGCCTGGATTCTGGGCCAAAACTGTGTCCTACCTTGATGCCTCCGTGCAGAGAACAGAGTGTGCCAGGGTAGCCTAGAGGACGTTACCATGAGAAATATATCAGAGAGGACGTAGACATTCTGCAGGAAAGCTTGGGGATGGAGATACGGTGCAGAAAAGCTCAAGATGGAGGAGGAAGCCTGAGGCATGCCTTAGGGGACCTGCCTCCTTAGTTGTAGCAGTGCAATCGGACTCTTGGATAGAACAAAGGCCATTCTGCGCAAG
>NW_026521262.1:0-61963 GCF_021234435.1 Artibeus jamaicensis | reverse complement strand
TTGCCTGGGCCACTGGGCCTGCCTGGCAGAAAAATTCCAGGGAGGGAGCCGTCTGGGTGCTGAACGCTGTCCCAGGCGCCTTTAGGCACTCTCCCAGACACAGTTCCCACCAGGCGCAGAACCTCCGAGCTATGCACAGACTGAAATCACCTCTGCTCCCCTCTGGTTGGGCCACTTGGCAGGTCCCCGGCCCAAAAATCCTAGGGAGGGAGCTTTCCGGGCGCTGAATGTTGGCCTAGGTGCCCTTAGGCACCCGCCCAGACACACTGCGTGTGGAGGGACTAGTTCCCCAAATTGCGCGCAGGCTGAAATTTCTTCCACAACTCTTTGCCTGGGCCACTCGGCCTGCCCGGCAGAAAAATCCCAGGGAGGGAGCCGTCTGGGCACTGAAGGCTGTCCCAGGAGCCTTTGGGCTCTCGCCACAGGGCACTGGTTCCCCTACCCTGCACGGGCTGTTTCTCCCTGCTCCGTCCCAGAGACTACTGTACCGCTGCTGTCTCCCTACCATCTGGTTCCTCCGTGACCGATGAGGTTTCTGGTCTCTTATTTTTATATATGCTTGGCAACTGCTGGCTTGCTGGCCTCACCTCCTCCCAATCGGATAGGTTTCTGTCTCTTTTGTACTAGGAACTGGTATCTACTCCATCCTAGTCCAACGCCATCTTCCCCATCTTTCTGAAATATTTCCTCCTTGGTTAAATTTATTCCTAGGTTCTTTAGCTTAATTCTTGCTGTAGTAAATGGGATTTTTTTTTCCTCATTTATGACTCAGATACTTCATTGTAGGTGTACAAACATGCCTTTGATTTCTGAATGTTGAGGGTTTTATTTCTGCCATTTCCAAATATATTCATTGGGTTGAGTAGTTTTTTGGTGGAGTCTATAGGGTTTTCGATGTACGTTATCATGTCATCTGCAAACTGTGACAACTTTACTTTCTCTTTTCCAGTTTGGATGGCTTTCATTTCTTTTACTTCTCTAATCGCTGTGGCTGCAAGTCCAATTACCATGTTAATCAGAACTGGTGAAAGCGGACACCCTTGCTTTGTTCCTGATCTTAGGGGAAGCTTTTAGATTTTGCCCACTGAGAAAGAGTTTGGCTGTAGGTTTCTTGTATATGGCCTTTATTATGTTGAGGCATGCTCCCTCTGCTCCAACTTTACTTGGTGATTTCATCATAAACGGGAGCTGTAGTTTAGTAAATGCTTTTCCAGCTCCTATTGTTATGGTTGTGTGCTCTCCCTCTTTTGTATTGTTTCCATGGGTATTTCATTAACTGATCTGCAAATAGTGTGCCATCCTTGCATCCCTGGCATGAATCCCACTTGATCATGTTGTGTTACCATTTTCATGTATTGCTGGATCCACTTTGACACAATTTGTAGAGGATTTTGGCATCTGTATTCATTGGGCATATAATCCTGTATTTATGTTTTCTTTGTTGTGTCTATTTCTGCTTTTGGAATTAGGCTAATATTGGATCCATAAAAGAGTCAGGGCATCTTGCCTATTTGAATTCTTGGAAGATTCAGGGTAAGATCTTCTCTGAATGTTTGGTAAAATTCTTCTGTGTATCTGTCCATTAGATTTCACCTATAGGTGAGTCCATATAGTATTTTTCTTTAGCTACCTGGCTTCTTTCACTTAGTATAATATGATCAAGTTCCATTCATGCAACCCAGGCATGTGCCCTGACTAGGAATCGAACCGGTGACCCTTTGCTTCACAGGCCCTTTCCTTCACACTGTTGTGTGTTTTTGGTTTTTCATGTCCTTGAGTACCTGGACTACCCCCATTATCACAAGAATTCTCTAACAACTGGATGATCCCAGCATCTGTCTGATCTCAAACACCTGGACTGTTCCAGAGTGTTCAGTGTTCTTAAACATACGGACTATCCCAGTATCTCAGGACTTCTCAAACAACTGCATTATCCAGTATCTTCAGTGTTCTCAAACACCTGGACTATTTCTGCATCTTCAGTGTTTTTAAACATCTAAGATTCTATCATCAGCATAAGGGATGCTGATGGTAGAATTTGTTCGCAAATACGGGCACTGTCCCTGCATCATCCATTATTTCAAACAGCTGGAGAATCTCAGCCTTTGCAGGGTATTCAAACAGTCGAATGGTCACATTTTCTTTTTGTTCTCAAGAATGTGGACTATCCCAGCATCTGCATTTTCTCAAACAACTAAACTCCCAAGTGGCTGAAGTGTTCCCAAATACCTTGATTATCCTACTTTCTGCAATATATTCAAACACCTGACCTATTTTCACCGTTTCAGTGTTGTCTACTTCCTGGACTACCTCAGCATCTGCACTGTTCTCACACACTTGGGTTGTTCTGGACTATTCTGCGTTCTCAAAGCTGGACTACCCGGGCGTCTTCAGTGTTGTCAAACACCCTGATTATCCCAAGCGTCTAAAAAAAACATCCAAAAACCTCAAATATCCCAGCACCTTGAGGTATACCAATATCTGTAATGTCTCCAACAGCTAGAGTATTCTATAGCCCTCAGCGTTTTCAAACACTTGCCCTATACCAGCATCTTCAATGATCTTGACATCTGGACTATTCCCAGCATTGTTAGGTTTTCTCAAACAATGGAGTAACCCAGTGTCTGAAATACTCTCAAGTGCCTTCTGTATGCCAGAGTATTTTTCTTATCATACATCTGGCTCACGTTAGTGCCTGCAAATTCTCAAGCACCTGGAGTATTTCAGGTTTTCAGAGTAGTCAAACACCTGAACTATATAAGATTCTACATGCTTAAAAAAACCACCTGGGCTAATTCCAGTGTCTACAATGTTCTCAAATGTCTGGACTATCCCAGGCCTTTATTCAATGCCTCTTCAGAGTTGTAAACACTGAATTTTCCCAGTGTTTTCAGTGCTTTCAAGCACGTGGAGTATCCAAGGATCTTCTTGTCCTCAAATATCTGGGCTCTCCAAGCATCCTCGATTGTCACAAACAACTGGGCTTTCCCAGAATCTGCAGTGTTTTGTAAACATCTGGACTACTATCACAGCTGCAGCATGATAAACACTTGTATGCTCCCTTGTCCTGAAATTTTCTCAAACACCTGGACTATCTCACAGACTTCAGTGTTCTTAAACACATGGAGTATCCCAGCTTCTGCAGTGTCCTCTAACCCTTAACACACCCAGTGTCAGCAATGTTCTCAAACACCGTGACTATTCTGGCTTTTGCAGTGATTCTCCAAAACCTGGATAGTTCCAGCAAAATCAACATTCTCAAACATAAGGACCATCCCAGCGACCACTGTGATCTTATCAAACACAGGATGTTTCTTCAAACACTGGACTGTCCTAGCATCTGTTCTCATACATCGGGATTATTCACATCGGTGGGTATCCCAGCATCTGAAATGTTCTTAAAGAACAGGACTATTACACGTTTTGCAAAGCTTTCAAATGCCTTTACTTTTCTCAGCATCTTTCATGTTCTGAAACACTGTGAAATCACAGCATCTACAGTGGTCTCTCTGCCTGCTATGTTTTAAAAGTATGGGGCAACTTTAAGGTCTGCAATGTTCTCAAATACCCCCCAGCAACACAGGGTAGCCAGTGTTCCCAATTACATGGACTGTCCCCATCATAAATGATGCTCACAAACCCCCAAATATTTCAACATCTTTAGTGTCTCCAAACACCAGAACTATTCCAACATCTGCAAAGTTCACAAACACCTGGACTATCACAGTGTCAGCAATGTTCTCAAACACCTGGATGAACTGAGCATCTGCAAAATCCTCACACACCCTATCTATCCCTGCATCCTCTGTGAGCACCTGGATTGTCCCAGTCTGTTGTAAACCCTTTGAGTATCCCAGAGTCATATTGTTCATGAACATCTGGACTATCCCTGCTTCTGCAGTGTTCTCAAATACTGGAATATCTCAATGTCAGAGTGTTTTGGAACACTTGTGCCTCTTAGGGTCTTCGGTGTTCTCCAACAACTGCACTATTTCCAGCATATTCATTGTTCCCACACAGGAACCATGTGTAGGCATCTGCAATGTTCTGAAACACCTAGGCAATGGAAGCATGTGCACTGTTCTCAAACACTTGGACTGCCCCCACATTTGCAGTATTTTCAGAGCTGGGATCTCTGAATTACTGCAGTTGTCCCCAACCACTTGTAGTTTTTCAGTGTCTGCAACATTCTGGACCACAGTGTCCAAAAAGAAAAGAATTATTCCCAGCATCTTCAGTGTTCCCAAACACCTGGCTATACCAGCAGTTGCAGTGTTCAAACACCTGGACAACCCCAGCATCTGCTTTCATTTCAAACACCTGAACTCTCCATTGGTATATAGTGTTCTCAAACCCTTGGAATATTTCTGTTAGACAGACAGATATCTGTCATGTTCCAGTGTCAGTAAGTTATCAAACTCCTGGATGAGGCCAAGCATCTTCACTGACCAACCTCCTGGAAGGTCTTAGTTTCAGCTTAGCACATACACTATTTCCAGTCTCTGCAGTGTTCTCCAACACCTGGTGTATATAGTGTCTGCAGTATTCTGAAAATATGCAGTATCTTTTTCTCTTAAACATATGGACTGTACACCTGTACACATTATTCACAAACACTTTGAAAAGCCCCCAAACTTCAAAGTTTCCAAATGCATCAAGGCTATCAAACACCTGGACTATGCTGCATCTTCAGTGTTCTCAAACCAGGACTCCTCTGGCATCTGCAAGTTCAAACTTGGGAGTTATCCCCACATCTGCAATGTTTTAAATACCCTGGTGTAGGGGACCGGTTTGTTTTAGTCTGGTAAATGTGACTCAGCTCTGTATGGAAAACCTACAGAAGGGAAGTGGTGGGCAGGAGCCAGACCTTCAGACTCAGTTTTCCCATGGGAATCAGGCCTAGGAAATGCATACAGACTGTTGTGGCTCGCTCTTGCTAAAACTCCATCACCCTGGTCTAAAACAGCAGATGTGTATTGTCTATCTTCAAGGTAATTTCCAAAGTCTGTATGAATTTTCCCAAGGACAGCTAATCAGCTCATTGCCATCCCCCTCTACATGTTATTTTCATTTCCTTAATTGTACCTAAAATGTAGACAATAATACTCTATGTGATAGGTAATAAATCTTTCTCTGGTGTAAGATTTTCACTGAGGAAAACAATGAAAATCTGGCTAGGTAAGGGTTGAGACACTCTCCTCTTGAGGGAGTGGCCAAGGCATTCATAGACACTCTCCCCTTGAGTTAATAGCCATGCCTTTCCTTTTTTTTCTCCACAGGATTGTTGTCACCTGCACATTTATTCTCATCCTCAGCCACAACAAGTAGACTCTGCTGGCCAAAGTCAGACACACCCTGGACTCTCCCTCGTTTGCATATTCCCAAGCACCTCTGATTTGCCAGTGTCTGCAATGTTTTAAAACACCCATTGTACACGAACAGATAAACGCAGAGGAAGGTAAAGGAGGGAGTAGAAACCACACAAACCTCAACCCAAGACTTACCTGGGAATACAACTAAGCAGCAGAGAAACTTCCCAGGACAAACAACTGAATAAGGGCAAACAACTGAATAAGAGCAAAACGGAATCTTCAAAACCCTATATATGCAGAAGAACTAGCTTCAACATAACCCGCCCTCACCAGCACAGCAAATTATAACAAGTAGGGGACAGAGGGACCATCAGTTCACAAGCTGGTGAGAAGAACCCACAAAAAAGACCCCAAAACAACTAAAACCCAAAGACAAACTCAGAGCCAACACTAAGGACAGCCCAAGACCAGCCATTTGGGGAGATTGAGGCGACTACACCACTGAATTTCACAGGTATTATACCACAGAAGTGCACACCATAACTCCAGGAAGCAAGAAGAAATCAATTTAAGAAGCTGAAGCTATCAAGAAGAGTCTCACAAACAATGGAAAGACAAAGAAACACTCCCCCCAATGACAAGTAAAGGAGGAAGCCTCAGAAAGAATGCTAGATGAAACAGAGGCAAGTCAGCTATCAGATATTGAATTCAAAGCACTGATTATCAGGAAGTTCAAAGAGCTCACAATGAGCTACCAGAAACTACAGGGGAACTACAATGAACTCACTGCAAACTATATCAACATGAAATAGGAAATAGAAACTATCAACAAGGGACAAGAGGAAATGAAGAATACAATTTCAGAGCCAAAGAACACAGTTGAAGGTATCAAAAGCAGAATTGATGAAGCAGAAGATCGGATCAATGAGTTGAAGGACAAAGTAGAAAAGAATTCCCAGAAAGAGCAAGAAATGAAAAAGAGGCTCAGAAAGTGCGAAGAGGGATTAAGAGAAATGCAAGACAATATGAACCATAATAATACCCGAATAATAGGGATACCAGAAGGAGAAGGAGAAGAACAAGGGATAGAAAATCTATTTGAAAAAAGTAATAATGGAAAACTTTCCTAACTTGATGAGAGAAAAGGTCACACAAATCCAGGAAACACAGAGAGTCCCAATCAAGAGGAACCCAAAGAGACCCACTTCAAGACACATGATCATTAAAATGGCAACATTTCAAGACTAAGAGAGAATCTTAAAGGCAGCAAGGAAGAAAAAGGAAGTAACCTATAAGGGAGCCCCAATGAGGTTAGCAACTGACTTCTCAATGGAAACACTCCAAGCAAGAAGAGAATGGCAAGAAATATTCCAAGTAATGAGAACCAGAGGCCTTCAACCAAGGGCTACTTTACCCAGGAGGGTAGAAGGGCAAATGAAGAGCTTCCAAGACAAAAGAAGTCTAAAAGAATACACCTCTGCCAAACCAGCTCTGCAGGAAATACTAAAAGGTCTGCTTTAAGGAAAGGAAGGAAAAGAGAGAGACAGGGAGGAACACAGGAACAAAAATGGCAATGAATAAGTACCTATTAATAGTATCCTCACACGTAAATGGACTAAATGCCCCAATCAAAAGACATACAATAGCTGAATGGATAAGAAAGCATGACCCACACATATGCTGACTACAAGAGAGACCCACCTCAGGACAAAAGACCTACACAGACTAAAAGTGAGGGGCTGGAAACAAATTTTTCAAGCAAACGACCAGGAAAAATAAATGGGGTAGCAATATTTACATCAGACAAAATAGACTTCAGAAAAAGGACCATAAAGAGAGACCCAGAAGGTCACTTCATAATACTCAAGGGAAGAATCCACCAAGAGGACATAAACATGTAAATATACACGCACCCAAAATAGGAGCACACAAATATATAAAGATGATCTTAGAGGACTTCAAAAAAGATATTGACAGCAACACAATTATAGTAGGGGATTTTAACACCCCCCTTCAAAAATGGACAGATCTTCCAAACAAAAAAATCAAAAAACATATTGTGGCATTGAACAACGTCCTAGGTGAAGTGGACTTAAGTGATATATATATACACACACACACATATACACACACACATATACATAGACACAGACACACAACCACACATATATATATATATATATATATATATATATATATATATATATATATCCCTTCATCCCAAAGAAGCTAAATACACATTCTTTTCAAATGTGCATGGGACATTTTTAAAGATAAACCACATGATAGGACACAAAACAAGCCTCAACAAATTTAAGAAAATTAAAATCATCCTGAATATTTTCTTCGATCACAAAATACTGAAACTGGAAACCAACTCCAAGAGAAAAGACCCAAAACTTTCAAAATTGTGGAGACTGAATAGCATGTTATTAAACAATAAATGGATCAAGAATGAAATTAAGGAAGAAATCAGAAAGTTTCTGGAAACAAATGAAAATGAACTCACGATAACCCAAAACTTATGGGACACAGCGAAGACAGTCCTGAGAGGGAAGTTCATAGCAATACGGGCCTACCTAAGAAAGATAGAAACATCTCAAACAAACAACCTAACCCTACACCTACAAGAACTTGAGGAACAACATCAAAGACAGCCCAGAGCAAGTGCAAGGAAGGAAATAACCAAGATCAGAGTAGAATTTGATGACATAGAGACTAAAAGCACAATTCTAAAAATCAATGAATCCAGGAACCGGTACTTTGAAAAGATAAGCGAAATAGACAAGCCTTTAAGCAGGCTCACCAAGTAAAAAAAAGAGAGAACCCAAATAAACACAATCAGAAATGAAAGAGGAAAGATTACAAATGATACCACAGAAATAGAAGGGATTGTAAGAAATTATTATGAAGAACTGTATGCCAAGAAATTTGAAAACCTAGGGGAAATGGACACATTTCTAGAAAAATACAACCTTCCAAAACTCAATGAAATAGAAGCAGAAAATCTGAACACACCAGTAACAGCAAGAGAAATCGAAGCAATAATCAAAAACCTCCCACCACACAAAAGCCCTGGGCCAGATGGTTTCACAGGAGAATTCTACAAAGCATTTAAGGAAGAGCTAATCCCTATCCTTCACAGACTTTTCCAAAAAATCCAGAAGGACGGAAAACTCCCAAGTTCTTTTTATGAAGCCAGCATCATCCTAATTCCAAAACCAGATAGAGACACAACAAAGAAAGAAAGCTTCAGGCCAATATCGCTGATGAATATCGACACTATTGACAATCCTCAACAAAATATTGGCAAATCGCATCCAGCAATATATCAAAAATATCATACACAATGACCAAGTGGGGATTCATCCCAGGGATGCAAGGATGGTTCAATATTTGCAAATCAGTAAAGGTAATAAATCAAATAAACAAAAGACAAAAGCCACATGATCATATCAATAGATGCGGAAAAAGCTTTCGATAAGGTACAACACCCATTTATGATAAAAACACTCAGCAAAATGGGAATAGAGGGAGCATTCCTCAACAAAATAAAGGCCATATATGAGAGACCTACAGCCAACATCCTACTCAATGGGCAAAAACTAAAATTTTTTCCACCTAGATCAGGAACAAGACAAGGATATCCACTTTCACCACTTCTATTCAATATAGTATTGGAAGTTTTGGCCACAGCGATCAGGCAAGAAAAGGAAATAAAAGGCATCCAAATAGGAAAGGAGGAAACAAAACTGTCACTGTTTGCAGATGACATGATAGTGTTTTAGTAAAATGTTCAAACAAAAGCATAAATTATTACACTCATATTATTATTTTTTAATTAATTTTATTTAGTTTTTTTCTTTTTTTAAATTTTATTTAGTTATTTTTCAAGTACAGTTTGTCTATTTTTCCCATCCCAGCCCCCCCCCGCCCCTTGCTCCCCACCTCCCTCCCATTTCCATCCCCCTTAGTTTTCGTCCCTGTGTCCTTCCTATTTCTTCCTCCAAATCCCTCCCCCGTTTTCCCCTTAACTTTCCTTCCCTCTCCCCTCTGGTCACTGTCCCCTTGTTCTCTATTTCAGTGTCTTTGTTTTTTTTTTTTTTTTCTGCTTGCTTGTTTTGTTATTTAGCTTCCTGTTAAAGGTGAGATCATATGGTATTTGTCTTTCAGCACCTTGCCTATTTCACTCAGCATAATGTTTCCAGTTCCATCCATGTTGTTGCAAAGGGTAGTAGCTCCTTCTTTCTCTCTGCTGCATAGAATTTCATTGTGTATATGTACCACAGTTTTTTGATCCATTCATTTACTGATGGGCACCTAGGTTGCTTCCAACTCTTGGCTATTGTAAATTGTGCTGCTATGAACATTGTGGGGCATAGGATCTTTGATATTGATGTTTTAGGACTCTTAGGATATAATCCCAGCAGTGGAATTGCTGGGTCAAAAGGCAGGTCAATTTTTATTTTTCTGAGAAAATTCCATACTGTTTTCCATAATGGTTGTACCAGTCTGCAATCCCACCAACAGTGAACTGAGGACCGCTTTTTCGCCACACCCTCTCCAACATTTGTTGTTTGTTGCTTTGTTTATGAGAGCCATCCTGACCAGTGTAAAGTGGTATCTCATTGTGGTTTTAATTTGCATCTCTCTGATAGCTAACGATATTGAGCATCCCTTCATGTGTCTCTGGATATTATGTATGTCTTCCTTGGGGAAGTGTCTGTTAAAGTCCTTTTCCCATTTTTTAATTGGGTTGGGTGTCTTCTTAGAGTAGAGTCGTGTAAGTTCTTTGTATAGGACATCGACATGAAAATCTCAGATATTTCATGCAGCAACTTTTTACTGATGTGTCCCCTAGAGCAAGGAATATGAAGGAAAGAATAAACAAATGGGATCTCATCAAAATAAAAAGCTTCTGCGTGGCTAAAGAATACAGTATTAAATTAGCAAGACAACCAACTGTATGGGAAAACATATTTGCCAATGATACCTCAGACAACGGTTTAATCTCCAAAATAGACAAGTACAGTTGTTTCTATCCCCCCCGCTACTCGCCTCACCCCAGCCATCCCCACCTCCCACCCTTCCCCTTTTGGCTTTGTGCATGTGTTCTTTAGAGGGGAAGGGAAGGAAAGAAGGAGAGAAATATCAATGTATGTTTGCCTCTCATGCATCCCCTTCTAGGAACTGGCATCTGCCCTGACTGGGTACCTTTTGAGTCTTGGTCCAAAATAGAACGGCGATCCTTTGTTTCACAGGCTGGCAGTCAATCCACTGAGCTTCGCCAGCCAGGGCACAAGTGTTCTTTCTTTATACATGTTCCTTGAAAACCCTTCCCCTTCTCCCCAAACTATCTTCTCCCACCTCCCCTCTTGCTACTGTCCCTTTGTTCTGAATTTCAGTATCTCAGGTTATATTTTGATTGCTTGTTTGTTTTGTTAAGTTCCTCTTACAGGTGAGATCATATGGTATTTCTCTCCCATCACCTGGCTTAGTTTACTTAAGGCAACGCTCTCCAGATACATCCAAGCGGGCCCCAGGGTATCTTAAAAGGGACCCAAAAGGATCAAATCATTTCTCATGCCAAAACCTTATTGTGTAAACACCTAAATGCCTAAGCATAAGGGATTTTCGATTTCCCTGGCTATTAGTGAAACAAATTTAAATGGATGAGGGTGTTTTAATTCAGGGATCCACTTAAGGGTCATATCTCCCTTCAGTCTACATTATTCACAGGCAAAGCAGTGTTTCAATAAAAAAATTACTTTTAGTCATTGTATCAAAGCTGTACATAGACTACACTGGCAAAATTCACACCAGTGGGTTCCCTTCAGGAATCAATCAGAGCAATTCCTGATGGCACAAAGAACAAAAGCAAACTTATAATGGTAGAAAGATGCCAAAGTGGGAACATAGGAAAAAATCTTGGACCCATAATTTCATCAGTCCACTGAGCACTCAGAAGGAAGTTTTAGCATCTGATTTCCAGCCAACTAGTACTGCAAGTGGTCCTGACTGGACTCAAGTGGCATGAAGCCCACGTGGCACAATGCTTAAGTTGCAAGGATAGCTTGCCCACTGGTCCCACAAATGGTCCTAACCAAATACAAGTGGCACAAGGCTCCAGTTGGACTAAGTATCCCTGGAGCCTAAGTATCAGGGACAGAGGACCCCCAGTAGGCTGATATCACTTATCCACGCTTGGATCTATCCACTTCCCAGAAGCTAACTTTCATTAGCCAAGCATATCAGGTGGCTGAAGCCTTGAAGAGCGCAGCAAAATTCCCAAAGAAAGCTCTTGACATCTTCTGGGAAGTCTCCACAGTTCCACTCCTGGGGCTGGATTGTCACACATATCCAGCACCTCATCCTCAGCCAACTGGGATGTACTGAGGTCCAGGCGGCCCCACCTACTTGCTAAATATTGTACCTAAAATGCAGTTTCAGCTGCCTGCTTCAACAAATGCCAAACACTTGAAACAGGTGCTGGTGAAAACTAAAAGAGTTTTATCAGGTGCTGTGACATGGGAAAACAGTGGACTCATTTAAAAGTCCATCCCACCTTTCTGTTCAAGAGTTGGGGCTTGCAAGTATAGGTAGTGGGGATTTCTGCCTGCTCCCCATCCCGCACCCCACCCCCCACCCCCGTCCATTTCCAGTAGAACTTGGGTTCTTGAATGTCTCTCATCTCAAACAATTTGGCTGTCAGTTACATTGTTCAAAGAAAAAATGTGCTGGATGATGAACTAAACTTCAGTTCTTGCTCCAATGACTGTTTCATGTTGATATAGTCAAACCTTGCTTCTCATTTTTCTCCCACTTTGAATTAAAGTTTTGTTCTCAAACTGACTTCCAGAATGAATTACGTTTGAGAACAGAGGTTCATCTTGCTAGCTTTTGGAGTGCTCAGGCTCTGTCCATTAGTCTTTATAAATTTTGGTGTGCTTGTGTCCTGTCCATTCATCTTTCTATATATATATTTTTAATTTTATTTAGTTATTTTTCAAGTACAGTTTGTCTATTTTTCCCATCCCAGCCTCCCCCGCCCCTTTCTCCCCACCTCCCTCCCATTTCCACCCCCCTTAGTTCTCGTCCCTGTGTCCTTCCTATTTCTTCCTCCAAATCCCTCCCCCATTTTCCCCTTAACTTCCCTTCCTTCTCCCCTGTGGTCACTATCCCTTGTTCTCTATTTCAGTGTCTTTGTTTTTTGTTTGTTTCTTTTTCTGCTTGTTTGTTTGTTTTGTTGTTTAGCTTCCTGTTAAAGGTGAGATCATATGGTATTTGTCTTTCATCCCCTGGCTTATTTCACTCAGCATAATGCTTTCCAGTTCCATCCATATTGTTGCAAAGGGTAGTAGCTCCTTCTTTCTCTCTGCAGCATAGAATTCCATTGTGTATATGTACCACAATTTTTGGATCCATTCATTTACTGATGGGCACCTAGGTTGCTTCCAACTCTTGGCTATTGTAAATTGTGCTGCTATGAACATTGTGGTGCATAGGTTCTTTGAGATTGATGTTTTAGGACTCTTAGGATATAATCCCAGCAGTGGAATTGCTGGGTCAAAAGGCAGGTCGATTTTTATTTTTCTGAGAAAATTCCATACTGTTTTCCATCATGGTTGTACCAGTCTGCACTCCCACCAACAGTGAACTAAGGACCCCTTTTCCCCACAACCCCTCCAACATTTGTTGTTTGTTGCTTTGTTTATGATAGCCATCCTGACTGGTGTAAAGTGGTATCTCATTGTGGTTTTAATTTGCATCTCTCTGATAGCTAATGATATTGAGCATCTCTTCATGTGTCTCTGAATGTTCTGTATGTCCTCCTTGGAGAAGTGTTTCCTCAAGTCCTTTTCCCATTTTCTAATTGGGTTGGGTGTCTTCTTAGAGTGGAGTCGTGTAAGTTCTTTGTATATTTTAGAGATTAAACCTTTGTCTGAGGTATCATTGGCAAATATGTTTTCCCATACAGTTGGTTGTCTTGCTAGCTTAATACTGTTTTCTTTAGCCATGCAGAAGCTTTTAATTTTGATGAGATCCCATTTGTTTATTCTTTCCTTTACATTCCTTACTCTAGGGCACATATCAGTAAAGAAGTTGCTTCGTGAAATATCTGAGATTTTCTTGCCAATGTTCTCCTCTAGGACTTTAATGGTGTTATGACTTACATTTAAGTCTTTTATCCACCTTGAATTTATTTTTGGTGTATGGTGTAAGTCTGTGCTCAAGTTTCATTTTTTTGCATGTAGCTGTCCAGTTCTCCCAACACCATTTGTTGAAGAGGCTATCCTTACTCCATTTTATGTTACTGCCCACTTTGTTGAATATTAATTGACTGTAGAGAGTTGGGTTGATTTCTGGGCTCTCTGTTCTGTTCCATTGGTCTATGTGCCTGTTTTTATGCCAGTACCAGGCTGTTTTGATTACAGTGGCCTTGTAATACAGTTTGATATCAGGTATTGTGATCCCCCCTACTTTGTTCTTCTTTCTCAAAAGAGCAGCTGCTATGCGGGCTCGTTTATGGTTCCATATAAATTTTTGAAGTGTTTGTTCTATGTCTGTGAACTATGCCATTGGTACTTTAATAGGTATTGCATTGAATGTGTATATTGCTTTGGGTAGTATGGACATTTTGATGATGTTAATTCTTCCAATCCATGAACAAGGTATATGTTTCCATTTGTTTGTGTCTTCCTTGATTTCGTTCTTCCGGGCTGTGTAGTTTTCTGCATACAGTTTTCTTACCTCCTTAGTTAGGTTTATTCCCAGATATTTTATTTTTCTTTTTGCTATATCAAATGGGATTTTTCTCTTTATTTCTGCTTCTGCTGATTCACTGTTGGTATACAAAAATGCCTTTGATTTCTGGATATTGACTTTTTATCCTGCTGTTTTGCCAAATTCATTAATTAGTTTGAGCAGTTTTTGGGTAGAGTCTATAGGATTTTCCATGGACACTATCATGTCATCTGCAAACAGTGACAGTTTTGCTTCCTCCTTTCCTATTTGGATGCCTTTTATTTCCTTTTCTTGCCTGATCTCTGTGGCTAAAACTTCCAATACTATATTGAATAGAAGTGGTGAAGGTGGATAACCTTGTCTTGTTCCTGATCTTAGTGGAAAAGCTTTTAGTTTTTTCCCATTGAGTATGATATTGGCTGTAGGTCTCTCATATATGGCCTTTATTATTTTGAGAAATGCTCCCTGTATTCCCACTTTGCTGAGTGTTTTTATCATAAATGGGTGTTGTACCTTATCGAAAGCTTTTTCCGCATCTATTGATATGATCATGTGGTTTTTGTCTTTGCTTCTGTTTATGTGATGTATTCCATTTACTGATTTGCGAATATTGAACCATCCTTGCATCCCTGGGATGAATCCTACTTGATCATGGTGTATGATCTTTTGGATATATTGCTGGATGCGATTTGCCAATATTTTGTTGAGGATTTTAGTATCTATGTTCATCAGCGATATTGGCCTGAAGTTTTCTTTCTTTGTTGTGTCTCTATCTGGTTTTGGAATTAGGATGATGCTGGCTTCAGAAAAAGAATTTGGGAGTTTTCCATCCTTCTGGGTTTTTTGAAATAGTCTGTGGAGAATAGGGGTTAGCTCTTCCTTAAATGCTTTATAGAATTCTCCTGTGAAACCATCTGGTCCGGGGCTTTTGTGTGATGGGAGTTTTTTGATTACTGCTTCAATTTCTTTTGCTGTTATTGGTGTATTTAGATTTTCTGCTTCTTTTTCACTGAGTTTTGGAAGATTGTATTTTTCTAGAAATGTGTCCATTTCCCCTAGGTATTCAAATTTCTTGGCATACAGTTCTTCATAGTAATTTCTTTCAATCTCTTCTATTTCTGTGGTATCAGTTGTAATCTCTCCTTTTTCATTTCTGATTGTGTTTATTTGTGTCCTCTCTCTTCTTTTCTTGATGAGCCTACTTAAAGGCTTGTCTATTTTGGTTATCTTCTCAAAGAACCAACTTCTGGATTCATTGATCCTTAAAATTTTGCTTTTAGTTTCTATGTCATTTAATTCTGCTCTAATCTTGGTTATTTCCTTCCTTCTGCTTGCTCTGGGCTGTCTTTCTTGTTGTTCCTCGAGTTCTTGCAGGCGTAGGGTTAGGTTGCTTGTTTGAAATGTTTCTATTTTCTTTAGGTAGGCCTGTATTGCAATAAACTTCCCTCTCAGGACTGCCTTGACTGTGTCCCATAAGTTTTGGGTTGTTGGGAGATCATTTTCATTTGTTTCCAGAAACTTTTTGATTTCTTCCCTAATTTCATTCTCGACCCATTCGTTGTTTAATAGCATACCATTCAGTCTCCATGTTTTTGGGTGCTTGGGGTTTTTTTTCTTTGGGGTCGGTTTCTAATTTATGTCCCTTGTGGTCAGAGAAGATGCTTGGTATGATTTCAATTTTCTTGAATTTTTTGAGGCTCGTTTTGTGTCCTATCATGTGGTCTATCTTTGAAAATGTTCCATGTGCATTTGAAAAGAATGTGTATTTAGCTTCTTTGGGATGAAGGGCTCTATATATAACAGTTAGGTCCATTTCATCAAGGGTGTTGTTTAATGCCACAATATCTTTGTTGATAATTTGTTTGGAAGATCTGTCCATTTTTGATAGTGGGGTGTTCAAATCCCCTACTATGATTGTGTTGCTGTCAATATCTTTCTTGAAGTCCTCTAAGATTTTCTTGATATATTTGGGTGCCCCTATGTTTGGTGCATTTATGTTTACAATGTTAATGTCTTCTTGGTGGATTCTTCCCTTGAGTATAATGAAATGACCTTCTGGGTCTCTCTTTATAGCCTTTTTTTTTGAAGTGTATTTTGTCTGATATGAGAATTGCTACCCCAGCTTTTTTTTCTTGTCCGTTTGCTTGGAAAAGTTGTTTCCAGCCTTTCACTTTTAGTCTGCGATGGTCTTTTGTCCTGAGGTGGGTTTCTTGTAGGCAGCATATGTGTGGGTCATGCTTTCTTATCCATTGAGCTATTCTGTGTCTTTTGATTGGAGCATTTAATCCATTTACGTTTAATGTTATTATTGATAGGTACTTATTCATTGCCATTTTTGTACCTGTGTTCCTCTCTGTCTCCCTCATATCCTTCCTTCCCTTAAAGCAGTCCTTTTAGTATTTCTTGTAGAGCTGGTTTGGTGGAGGTATATTCTTTTAGACTTCTTTTGTCTTGGAAGCTCTTTATTTGGCCATCTATCTTGATTGAGAGCCTTGCTGGGTAAAGTAGCCTTGGTTGTAGGCCTCTGGTTCTCATTACTTGAAATATTTCTTGCCATTCTCTTCTTGCTTGGAGTGTTTCCATTGAGAAGTCGGTAGCTAACCTTATTGGGGCTCCCTTGTATGTTATTTCTTTTTTCTCCCTTGCTGCCTTTAAGATTCTCTCTTTGTCTTGGAATTTTGCCATTTTGATGATGATGTGTCTTGAAGTTTGCCTCCTTGGGTTCCTCTTGGTTGGGACTCTCTGTGATTCCTGGATTTGTGAGACTTTTTCTCTTATCAAAGTAGGAAAATTTTCTCTCATTACTTGTTCAAATACGTTTTCTATCCCTTGTTCTTCTTCTTCCCCTTCTGGTATTCCTATTATTCGGATATTATTACGTTTCCTATTGTCTTGCATTTCTCTTAATCCCTCTTCATTCTTTCTGAGCCTCTTTTCATTTTCTTGCTCTTTCTGTGAGATGCTTTCTACCTTGTCCTCCAACTCACTAATCCTATCCTCCGCTTCATCTATCCTACTTTGGAAACTATCTACTGTGTACTTCAATTCAGAAGTTGTATTCTTCATTTCCTCTTGTCTCTTGCTGATAGTTTCCATTTCCTTTTTGATGTTGCTGTAGTTTGCAGAGAGATCATTATAGTTCCCCTGTAGTTTCTGGTAGTTCACTGTGAGCTCTTTGTACTTCCTAATAACCAGTGCTTTGAATTCACTGTCTGATAGTTGATCAGCCTCTATTTCATCTAACATTCTTTCTGAAGTTTCTGCTTTTTCTTTCATTTGGGGATTGTTTCTTTGTCTTCCCATTGTTTGAGACTCTTCTTGTTAGTCTCTGCTTCCAAAATTGATCTGTTCTGAAACACTGGTTTTATGGTGTACACTTCTGTGGTATGATCCTTGTGAAGTTCAGTGGTGCAGACTCCTTGAAGTTTCTTGATGTTCTTAGTCTCCACCTACACTCATGCTGGTCCTTGCGCTGGTCCCTGCGTTGGTCCCCTACCACTGCTGAATGTCCCGGTTCTAGTAGCCGCCTCCTCAAGCACCCAGGCCCGTTACTACGGCAGTGGCACAGAGGCTGGGAATGTCCCGGCTCCCGTATCTGGCTCTCTCTGCCGCCCAGGGCCATCACAGGGGCTTGGAGTGTCCCGGTTTCCGTACCTGACTCCCCGGCGTCCAGTCTCGTCGCTATGGCAGCGGCACAGGATTTGAGGGCTTCCCAGCTCCCATAGCTGGCTCCTCTGCTGCGTCACAGGGGTTTGGAGAGTCCCGGCTTCCGTACCTGACTCCCTGGCTTCCAGTCCAGTTGCTATGGCAGTGCACCAACGTCCAGGCTCCCGTAGCTGGCTCCTCAGGGTCCAGGCCTGTCTCTATGGCGGCGTCACAGGGGCCTCGGTGTCCCAGCTCCTGCAACTGACCCTTCCGTTGCCCAGGCCGGTAGCTATGGCCTCGGCACAAGGGTGTCCCCGCTCCGGTTCCTGACTCCTCTGTCCCCCAGGACCGTCACAGGGGCTTGGAGTGTCCGGCTCCCGTACCTGACTCCCTGGCTCCCTGGCCTGTTGCTCTGGCGGCTGCACAGGGGCTGCGTGAGACCCAGCTCCAGTAGCTGACTCTGCCGCTGTCTGGTGTTTCCGTGTCGGTCAAAATCTCTGGTCTTTTAATTTCATAAATGCTGGGTAACCGATGGTTTATTGTGCTGTTTCTCTATAGATCTGCCAGGATTTTCACCCATGAGTACAGGAGCTAGTATCAGCTCCATCTTACTCTGTCGCCATCTTCCCAGCATCCCCCATCTTTCTATATTTTGATGCAACTGATTTTAGACTTTGAGTTCAAGGACCTTGTCCTGCTGCCATCTGACCATGGAGGAGGACTCCCTGTCTACAATATCAGGATCAGTGGGGAGGTGTACCTCTGCAGGATCCACCTTCAGGGATCCTGGAGATGCTACAGCCCACTGCCTGTGAGGCTCGACATGGCTCCTGCACATCAGGGGAGCTGATTGGAGTCTTTGGGGGCAGTCCTGGATCGCAATAGATCCATGTATTCTGTAGAGTCCCAGTGAGGCAGGAGATAGTGAGGAAGGAGGAACTACCGAGGTGCCCAGGGCTAAGACAAAGGACAACCATAAAAGACAGAGACCCTGTTTTATGTGCCTGCTTTCTGGAAAAGCACTGCATCATGGTGACTCATGAATGCACCTGCAGAGATTCAACATGACCCCTTCTCCAAGGGCCAATCAAGGAAAATCATGGGAGACCACATGCATGCGCAGTAGCTTTAAAGTAATGTAAGTACTGTACATGGACAATAAAAGCCTGTGAAAACTAGCCAGGTTTGTCCGCCCTATAAGAATGGCATCCGTCCAGCCCCTGTGGTCAATCTCTCTGCTCAGAGTTAGACTGCTCCATGTTCTGTGGAGTGTACTGTTGCTTAATAAACCTGTTCTCTCCTTCTTCTATAAACTTTGTGCTCAGTTCAATCCTTTGTCCATGATCATCAGGAACCTGGTTACCTGTGTCCACCTGTCACAGTTTTTGGCGATCCAGCTAGGAGAAGATGCCAGAAGGGTGAGCTCCCTTTGCTGCCCTGATACCCAGGGAGGCCCCTTCCCATTGCCATCTATTCTGTTTTCTGAGTCTGATGTCTCTTGATAGAAGGTTGACTGCTAAATTGCAGGTAGAGGTCAGGCAGTCAAAAGCCACAAGGGTGCCCGCTGCTCGAAGACACCCATCATAGGATAACCTGGGTGTGGAATGGGGTCAGCCTTAGCTCCCACCAGGCGCAAGAAAATGCCTGCACACCAGTCATGGAATGTCACACATATCTAGCACCTCATCCTCAGCCAACTGGGATGTACTGAGGTCCAGGAGGCCCCACCTACTTGCTAAATATTGTACCTAAAATGCAGTTTCAGCTGCCTGCTTCAACAAATGCCAAACTCTTGAAACAGGTGCTGGTGAAAACTAAAAGAGTTTTATCAGGTGCTGTGACCTGGGAAAACAGTGGATTCATTTCAAAGTCCATCCCACCTTTCTGTTCAAGAGTTGGGGCTTGCAAGTATAGGTAGTGGGGGTTTCTGCCTGTTCCCCATCCCCCACCCCACCCCACCCCCGTCCATTTCCAGTAGAACATGGGTTCTTGAATGTCTCTCATCTCAAACAATTTGGCTGTCAGTTAAGTTGTTCAAAGAAAAAATGTGCTGGATGATGAACTAAATTTATTTGTTTCTCTTGGTGATCTCCTCCCATGCCTACACCTAGAGAGAAGTCCTTTCTCTTTCATGACTTTGTCAGTATTTTTAAGAGTCACAAATTCTTCACCAAAAGCACTTTCCTCAGTAAGGTGCACACTTGGGAACATTGCTTCAGTTTTTGCTCCAGTAATATTGTTTACCATAGTATTCCTAGCACTTTTTGGTGAAGGTTACTTGGAATGAGTTTCAGGTGTGCAGCACAGTCACCAGACAATTGTACATTTACAATGGGTGCCCCCTGATATTTCAAGGACACACCTGAAACCGTGCACACTTATGACAATGGCATGGACTGTCCACTGTGCTGCACTGTCGATCCCCATGACAATTTGGTACCTATCTGTCTGTACTGTGCAGTCCCCTTGCTCTTGCACCGTTGCTGTTTACTCTCTGACCTTTCAATTCCATATGATAGATTTTCAAGTCCTCTTACATCTGAGGTCCCAGGACTTGCACAATCCCAGGAATTTCATTACCATACTTCCTTAAATAATACCCTACTTTTAAACACCCACAACATGTTCAGAAAATTCTGGAAGTTGAAGTTGGAAGGTTTTTGATAAAACTATATACCCACAAGTGTCCAACAAGAAATGGATTTTGTGAAAGCAGTCCTGTTCATGATCATCACCAGCACTCAGCAGTGAGAAATTCAATTCTCACCCTTGCAGATAAATCACTATTTGTGAGAGCATTCTGATAAAACCACTGAGTTACATCAATTTCGATACACTTCAAGAAATGTTAAGGAGCGATTGCAAAATGCAGCATGTTCTCCACACTGGGGGTCCTTGAATTCTTTCCCATAGAATACATTGTTGGCAAAGTTAACTTGATCCTGTTGATTTCAGTAGGAAACTTGGTGTGATTGCGGTTTATCCCACAGAGGCATGTGTTAGTTTAACTTCAGTAAGAAAGTGGATGCTTCTTGGTAGATGTGTTAAACCATTTGTATCTGTCCCCATCAGCCTTTTAAGGCCACTACACTATTCCATTATAATATTTAACACATTCCAAGAGTCACAGTCTTTGAGGAAAAGATGGTTTTGTGCCCTTGCCACCGGCTTCCTCCAAGCTTTGTACACGGTTCAGCTTTCAAAGAGCAATATATAGTTTGTTTAGCTTCTCAGCAAGAAAGCGGTACAGTGGGTGATGAAAAAGAAACACAGCACTTCATTTTGTAGGCAGCAATGTTAACAGGGAACATTTAGGACAAAGGTGAATCCCACCCTCCCAGGTAATTGCTTTAAGGATACATAAGAAGTGAAATCAGACAAAATGAGACAGTGTGTACAAACCTTTATTGAGGGAACTTGAACAAGCTAGCTATTGGACATTTAAATTCCATTCTTTTCATCACTTTAGCACGAACAGAACAACTGTCAACCATTTACCTCCTTTGTCTTCTCCAAACCGACATTTTCCATTTAGCAATATTACCCAAGGATGCCAGCAGTGGCACTTGGTTTTTCTCTGTGGGAAGGAAACCTGGTACAGGACCTACTGTTGTCTTCCAACATGTGTTCAAGGACCTGTTTTACATCAGCTTCCCCATGAATCCATGGGCAAAGCCCCCTTGTTAGAGCTTCTACAGCATTCCCTATGGAAGGGTGCATCCTGCCACACAGGAGGTGAAAACCCTTGGTCACATCTACCTCCATGCCCACGACCCCTGCACCAGCTATCACCCCCTCTGCTCAAGTAATTTTCACAATCTCTCTGGCAATCAGTCTGCCTGCTGCTACAGTGGTCCTTGTAGCTCCTGCTTCCAGTGGACATCAGTCTGGGCCTTCCTGGAGGTGGTACTGCATGCCAGCTAACTGCAAAGTCAATGGCCAAGCAACAAGATGGCAATCATGTTTTAAATTTTTGCATCATTCCACCATGACCCGGAGAAAGCACTGAATGAACCCTTGGGCGCCATACACTTTATTCAGCCTCTGCTGAGACATCAGTACTTATTCTGAAGGGGTCAAGGCAGTTGTGAAACTCAGTTAATACAAAAACCTAAACAGTGATCTTCTCCTGCCTAACCTGAGGATATAAAGCCACTGTTCAGACAGACACATTCTCTTTATGACCTTGGGCTGACACTCTGAATGTCATTTTGCTCCTGCCCTTTGTTCAGTAAAATACTCCTTGCTTTGAGGAAATGTTAAAATACAGATCAGGCAAAACACACATATGCAGAGCCCATGGAAACAGGCCCAAATGTGGTGAAGGGCTCGGGGTCCCGGCACAGGGGCTGGGTGGAGGTGGCCTAAGGGGAGGGAAACTGGAGGCCTGGGACATAGTGTCAACAATATCTGAATATACAAGAAACACTTAGTAAGGCAAAAAAGGAGACTGCCCCCTTACTCTGCAAAGCAATGTGTGCTTTTACATGAGCTACTGGGAAAATCATGCAAAGACCTTCAGAGGAATGAAAAGATCACACTACAGGTAGCTGTCTCAGCTTGGATCAGTGTCAAAAATCAAGTACACAACGTTTTGGCTTACTGAATCTAATTGTAAGGCTTACAATCCATAACTGCACTCTTACCATCACGCTTACATGAATTTCTGTAAGAGCCTCCATTTCCACAGTCAGAAGTGGCTTTGTCAGGATCCCCACCATAGCCATGTCGACTGCTAAAATAAAACAAAACACTGTTAACTGTATCAAGGCTAAGAGTTGCAATCAGCTCTTTGATAAAAAAGGGAAATATTTAGAATACCTGTATCTCCCATGGAAACGCTCATCCCAGCATCCCTTATACCCATAGTCCCGGTCATGCCTGGTGTCTGGGAAACTCAGATAACCTCTGGGCGAATAACTGAAGTACACAAAGCAGTAACCTTTACAAATGCACCTTTGCAGAACTGCAATATATAGAACCTCTAGATACAAGTAAACAACAACATTTAAATGACCAAAGATTTTAATAGACATTTCTCGGGTGGAGATATACAAGCAGCCACAAGCATGTGAGACAGTGCTCAAGGTAATCGGTCATTAGGAAAATGCAAACCTACACAAAGATGAGGTAACACTGTCCTGGTATTTACCACAAAGTCGGCTACAGTGTTTGAAAAGGAAAATATCTAGGCTTGGTGAGGATCTAGATGAACTGGAATCCTGTGCATTGAAACACAAAGGTTGAAATGGTGCAGCTGCTCTGAGAAACACTGCAGATTCCATAAACAACCACATCTACTACTCATTCTTACAACATGACTCAGAAATTCCACTCCAAACTACCCACCCAGAAACAACTGGATACATGTCCTCAAATACCTGTACGCGAATGCACACAGCAGTACTGGGGCAGAACTCATTCATTCAGCCCTGAAATATTTATTCAGCCCTGAAAGGTGGGCTCTACAGATTCAGGACACATGCATACTTTTCTGCTAATGGAAACATGTCAGGTACAAAAGGACATGTACTGTGTGGTCCCAAGAGCAGCACATATTGAGAATAGGTATTTCAACAGAGGCAGGAGAGAAACTGGTGTCTGAAAGAAAGTGTGGTAGGGGAGAAAGTGGTATGAGTGTGTAAGGGCACAGCATCTCCTCTGGCACTGAAGCAAACCCCTTCTAACAGGGCACCAGCACGGTGGTGGTGGCACAACACACTGTGTACACTCTATGATACTTACTTGCCCTTGCAAAATATTTGAACACGTGACAGGTGAATTGCTCCTCAAAAACAACAAATTCTGATTACAAAGCAACTGTGTACATTTAGTTTCTCCCTTACCTATAATTTGTAGGGTAGGCACTGTCTCTGGACAACCTGTAGTCACCTTTCTGGGAATACCTTGGCTCATTGCAGGGAGTATCTCCTTTGTTGTCTCTCTCACGTGGTGCTGACACATGGATGCAAATGTGGTTAGGAGAGTACACCAAAGCTGAGAGTAATGTTTCAAACAAACACAAAAGTTCCAATCCTGTTCCTTTAGATGAACTCATTTCTTTAAAAACATTACTCTATGGTGCCATTCATGCTTATTCTTTTCTTGGTCTTTAAAATATCCTTCTGGATGTGTTGTCTTCTAATGTCGTTCAGACACATTACATTCTGCATGACATTTAAAGTACCACCTGAACATAAAGCCTCCCAGAAACCTGAACAAAGTACACGTACTTTCCATAACCCCTTCCATACCAGATTTCCTTCTCTATATTCATTGAGTACCCATCAATCACTTGCCTAGGTTACTAAAAAGCCTCTTATTTTTCCCTTTGCCCTTTCTGCTCGATAGGACTCCCCTTGATGAAGAATAATTCCCTTCTGCACTGAAATCTTGTGTTATTGCCGTCTTCCTTACAACTTTTCCATTGCTCCTCAAAGGCCACACAATATTAAGTCGGGTTCTGTTCACCTGTTTTGAAAATCTATTTCCCATCTAATTCAGACATTTCAACTCAGATCCCACACTCTCAACTATTTTTAGATGTTAGGACACAGCACATTTGCTTGTCTCCTGCTGCTACATAACCTCTAACACGGCCAGAAACCCCTCTGCATGTTACTATTATCATTGGACTATGCATGCCAATTCTCCAAGAATATTTTAAAATTTCTCAGCAGGGGCATGACTCTTTCCTACTGCTGACCAATTCAATGAGTAACCTGAGCCTTTGCAATGATGGCGATATAAATTTCTAGTGCCTAACAGCAATAGCTTTCTATCTCCCATAAATCGCATTAGCTTTAGGTTCTAATTCTTATTCTTAATTGTTATAGACTGGCCTGTCACTTACTTTCTTTACTGCCTGATCCATGAATTGACATGTGTACCCACCTTGGGTTTTTGAAGCTCCAGCAACACTATGCTCAGTTTCCTTCATGTTATGAATACTCAAATCATCTCTCCAGAAACTTCAAGTTCAGGGGCATTGTGTTACCCTTCAAGAGATCTTTGCAACAATTCTAGGGCTTCACTTACTTCTCAGGTAAGTGCACTGCCATGCGCTGTCACTGAAAATGTCTGAGTATTGCCACCTGCCTTCCGAGCCTCAACCTGATTCTAAAATACCTTAGAAACCCACATGGGACTCTCTTCAGCTGGCTGATGAAATACATGTTTTCTTTTCACCAAGATGTAATTACTTATTCCACATATTCCCTTCCTGAAGAGATCATTCCCAGAAGCAGAGAATGAATCTTGTCAGTACCTATATCATTTCTTAGAATTCCCACACATCCAAGATCAATGCCTTGCACACAATCATTATTGTGATCTGGAAGTGGAAATTTCTAATCACTTTTAGGTTAGGGGACCATTAGCAAGGTTTCTGTGGAAGAACAGCAGACAAGATCCTGACACAACAGGCCATAATGATGCAATCAAACAACTGAACAGTAACTATCACGTCAAGTTTCAGCTGCCATTTACCTTGTTTTTAATTTTTATTTTATTGATTATGCAATTACAGTTAATCTATCCCCCCCATAATTCCCCTTCACCCTAGACTCCTCCACCCCTACTATTCCCCCCTTAAGTTTATGACCATGTGACTCAAGTTCTTGGGATTCTGTATTTCCCATACTATTCTTGCCCTCCCCCATCTATTTTCTACCTACCATCTGTCTATGCTACTTATATACTGCACCTTCCCCCCCTTCTCCAACTCCCCTGTTGCTAACCCTCCATGAGATTTCCATTTCTATGATTCTGCTCCTGATCTAGTGGTCCTCTTAGCTTGCTTTTGTTTTAGATATGGTAGTTAATAACTGAGTTTGCTGTACTTTCACTGGTCATATTTTTTATCTTCTTTTCCTTAGATAAGTCCCTTTAACATTTCATATAATAAGGGCTTGGTGATGATGAACTCCTTGATTTCATCTCATCTGAGAAGCACTTTATCTGTCCTTGCACTCTAAATTGGACCTGTGCTGGATCGAGCAATCTTAGCAATCTTGGTCGTAGGTCTCTTTGGATTTCATGACTTGGAATATTTCTTTCCAGCCCCTTCTTGCCTGTAAGGTTTCTTTTGAGAAATCTGCTGACATTCTGATGGGAACTCCTTTGTAGGTGACTATCCCCTTAGCTCTTGCTGCTTCTAGGATTCTCTCTTTCATTTTAATCTTGGATAATGTAATGATGATGTGCCTTGGTGTGTTTCTTCTTGGGTCCAAGTTCTTTGGGACTCTCTGAGCTTCCTGGATTTCCTGGAAGTCTATTTCCTTTGCCATTTGGGAAGGTTCTCTTTTATTGTTTGTTCAAATAATTTTCCACTGATGGCTGTTCCTTTCCCCCTTCTGGTACCCCTATAATTTGGATGTTGGAACGTTTAAAGACGTCCTGGAGGTTGCTAAATCTCTAGTTTTTTTAAATTCTTGTTTCTTCATTCTTTTCTGGTTGGTCATTTTTATCCTCCTTCTGGTCCACTCCTTTGATTTGAGTCCCAGTTTCCTTTCTATTACTACTGGTTTCCTGTGTATTGCCCTTCATTTCAATTAGTTTCGCCTTCATATGTTCCTCTAATTTGTGAATAAAATCAACCAGTTCTGTGAGCATCCTGACCACCAGTGTTTTGAACTGTGCATCTGAAAGTTTTGCTATTTCTTCGTCACTTAGGTTTATGGGCTCTGGGGCTTTCAGATCTCCTTGAGCCATTTTTTGGTCTGTTCAAACCCAATAAATATGAGGATGGTAGCCTTATGGGTGGGGTGGGCCTCCAGGGCGGGGTCCCTGGGTTGTGATGCTGTATGTGGTGGTGGGGCCAGAGTGGGAAGACGGCAAGATGGCGTCCCTTTCTCCTGCTTTCTGCTGCTGGGTGAGGAAGGAAGCCTTAGGTGTTCACCAAGGTAGGGTCACTCAGAAAGGTAGGTTGTGTAAGTGTATGTGGGGGTGGGGTCAGAGCCTGGAAATGGCGGCAGTCTCTGCTGCCTCCTGTGGCTGGGACCTGCTTGCTTCACTCTCACTGCCCACTCCCTCACCAGTCTATCTGCGCAGGAATGCACCAGCACAGTCAACCTGCCGCCCTTCACTCTCAGGGGATCCACAGGTCGGTCACTGGGTCGCTCACTGCGTAGGCCCTTTGCAAATCCACACCTGGAACTGCAAGCCTGAGTCCCTCTGATCAAGTTTCCCTGTTCAAACAGCTCAGCCAGCTGCTGGTTTCTCTCCTCTTACAGGTAAGGCTGAAGAATTTGTTGTTATCAGACTTTCGAAAAGTTCAGTTTTCTGCGTTCTGGCTGTGTTTTCTGTTGCTAATATTCTGTTGTCTCTAAACTTGCTTGTGTGAAAAAGCACAGCTTCTCCAATTATACCTCCATATTGGCAAAAGTCAGCTGTCATTTGCCTTCATGGCCAGGCTGTTCAAAAGCCATATCCTATCGTGCTATTCACTGGAGCCCTCACTCACAGGATGTCAGAGATTTCATGCAAAAGTTAATCTTCAATATGTCTGGGAAACGAGACTACCAATCACCGAAAGTGAGCAGGAACACTACAGGTGAAGAGGGCTTCTTCAACAAATGCGAACTTTCATAAGAACATTTTCCCTGCCGTGGTGTGTTAACTGTTGTACCCAATGCATCTCTAAGTACTAACTGAAGGGCCATTTCACAACCTGGACTCCCATAAGCAGGAGATCAGTAACTATGCCCATGCAGTTTCCCTTTGGCTTCTTGGTACTGGCAACCATTAACTTTCAAATAATCCTTTCTAATCCATGAGAAAATGCTCTTTTAGCCTTAGATGTCATTTACCTCGTCTTCCCATGCCTGGACTTCTTTGTCTTGAAGCAGAAGTGGCAGATTTTGGAGGAAGGAGGTGTCCACTGTGTGAACATGGACCCCTTCCATGTGGACCGTGTCTTCTGGAAGAACTTGGGTTCAGATAAAGAGCATAGCCACCTTCATCTGTGTTTCAACAGCAAGCTTTTGATTAGGTAGAATCAACATTTCTTAAGTGGTCAAGATTTGCCTATACTTTAGAGACATACACTACCCAGTGGTATAGTCTTCAGCCCTCACATAACTCTATGCTTTTAAATTGTCTCCTTCTGTGACATAAGAATTATTGACTGACTAATGACACAAGTCTATTCGTGAGGCCCAGGGTAATCAATGCAAGCAGCACCACACTGGAATTTGAGAGTAACAGATTTGAGGTGAAAAAGGGAGTACTGAGAAGTCCATATAAATTCATGGAGAGGTCATTTATAAACACATGGGATAAGTAGCAAAGAGCTGCTCCTGTTACTGAATGGTACAAAAAGCTTTGGAATCGGTAACCTCAGAGTTAGAAAAACACCAAAATCCTCAAAGGAAGAGATATCACATAAGAAATGTTACCAAAGATTAAAGGAAGGTGGAATCCTTACAATTCATGTACAAAAGTGGTCTAACCCCAATACAAACTATGCTCTGCTCAATTATATCAGGACTAAGAAATACATCTCAAATAATTAAATAATTTTTTCTAAAAATCTTTCTACTGGGGCACATGTCTATATTCCAATTCGGTGGCAGAGTCATGTCCAGAAATAAATGAGTAGCTACCATTGTGGCAGAATAGAAATGGGTAAACATGCCTCACTTTGCCCTAGGAGATAGAGAGTAGTGCTGTTACCTTCAAGTGACCCAAATCCTGCAACTCCACCTTATAAAACACTCTCTAAAGAATCACACATGTAGCCCTGGCTGGTGTGGCTCAGTGGATTGAGCACGGGCCTGCGAACTAGAGGATTGCAGTTCGATTCCCAGTCAGGGCACATGCCTGAGTTGCAGGTCAGTTCCACGAAGGGGATGCATGAGAAGCAACCATACATTGACATTTCTCTCCCTCTCTCCTTCCCTTCCCCTCTGAAGATAAATAAATAAAATCTTTAAAAAAAGAATCTCACATCTACTTTTCAAGTAGAGGAGGTAACTCTCTGATTTGGGAAGAGTGGTTGGAGACATAAAACAGAACTCGTCTGATATATGGATTCTTTCAAAATGAAAGGAGCATTCCTTTCCTACTGAGTGCAAAATAAAACTTCCCTTGCTATACGTCATACATATCTGTTTTTGGGGTATTTCATTTATTTATTTTTAGAAGGAGAAGGGATGAGACCCAGTGAGACACATCCATGTGTGCTTGCTTCTCGCGGGACCCCCAACTGGGATCTGGCCTCCAACCCAGGCAGAGGCCAGGCAATGCCTGCAACTGGGGATGGAACCTCTGGCCATTTGGTTCCAAGGCCAGGCACACAACCCACACAGCCACACCAGCCAAGGCTGCTTCGGGAGTATCTTGATCAATAACCCCAGGCAATGCATACACCCATGTTGCAAAAGAGAGTTTTCTTAGTCTTTTGCTGTGCATTACTCAGGATCCAGGGTCAACTTACAAGTAGTGGTAAAATGGATTGCACTTAGCTTGACGTTTATGTCATTTCACTGCAAGTTTTCCAAGATAGTGTGCACACTACCTATATCAGTTGCTTTCATAACTATTGGAGTGCACGGCACTTTGAAATTGTTTTCATCATCTATGTTAATTCCCAAGCTCATGAACCTTACATTGTATTTTGCTTGGGAAGATTCATATACAAATTGAGGTATGTCCGTTGGGGCAAACTCACAGTTTTGCACTCCTATGGTGGCATCTTTATACTTTAAAACCTTACCCAGTGTTTTTTACTAATATCTGTTTCAACACCACTTTTTTCAATTTTAATTGCTGTCCAAGTACAGTTTTCTGCCTTCCCCCCAATGCCCGGTGCAACGGCCATGGAAACAGGCCCAAATATGGTGAAGGTAACAGGGCCCAGGGCCAGGAACTACCTGGGAGTGGACAGAAAGAGGGAAATGGGGATAGTGTTGACAACATCTGAATGCACAACATACATTTAGTTCAGGAAAGAGAGGAGACTCTCTCCTTACTCTTCAAATTAATCTATTGTTTGAAATGAGCTATTAGAAAAATACTTTAAGAACTTCAGAGGAATGAAAACTGCATTATACAGGTAGTTTTCCATTCTGGGATGAGAGTAAATTTTGAGTAAAAAACCTTCTGGCTTACAAAAACTAATGCTACACTTTCAAACCAATACTGAACTCTTACAATAACACCCAGATGAATCCCTGTAAGAGTTTCCTCTTGGATATTCTGAGGAGTCTTTCTCACAAAACACACCACAGCCATCACAATCACCAAATTAAAATAAATAGTGCTAACTACTTCCAAGAAAATAACTGCAAGCAGCTATTTGATAAAAGGGGAAAATACTTCCAATACCAGTATATTTTTGGCAATACTCAGCCTGGGAAAGACAATACCCATATCATGGTCATGTTTCCTGTCTACAGTATGGGGATAACCCCTGCATAAATAACTGCAGTGAACAAAGCAGAAATCTTTACACACACATTGGAAGATCCTCCATGGGTAGAAACCCTGACCAATAACAAGGCCCAAAACTTAAATAGCCAACCTTTTAAACCACAATTCTCCAGAGAAGACATGCAAGCAGCCAAAAGCAAGTGAGGTGGAGCTCAGTTGAAATTCTCACCAGCAAAATGCACACTGAAACCATGCTCAGATGCTGTTGGGCTTCTACTTTACTGCTAGGGAGGCTATTCTTTCTGCAATGGCATGTGTCAAGGCTTGGTGAGGAGGTAGGGGAACTGGAATCCTGTAAACTCACCACACGAACATCAAAAAGCTGCAGCTGCTCTGGAAAGGTGGGGAGATTTAAAACAACAATGCAGAATGACCCTCTAACTCGGGCATTGCACTGCAATCTGCAACCGCCAGATCACTGAAGACAGGTCCTCCAAGACTTGTACATGCAGGGTGGCCAAGGTCCTATGGCGTAAATAACCACTACTGGTAAACACGCCCTGCAGGCCACCTCCAAGGGAGTATTTGGTGAGCCCTGAGAGGAGCATAAGGGCTGTATTGATGCATGCTGCATGCGTGATACTTGAAGATGCTTCTGCTATGGCAGAGGAGGGGGAAGAAGGGGGCCCCTAGGGGGTGATTCCAGCAGCACCGCCCATGCAGAATAGCTACACCAATGCAGACAGAAAAGAAACAGTGTTTTCATGGAGACCTGTGGCAGAGAAAAGTGTAACTAGCAAGTAAGAAAGGGGCAGGGCGTGTCCATTAATGGTGGTGCTCAAGCCTTAGAAGTGGGGAAACCCTGCATGGGTGCGGGGAGGGGAGGGATGGTGGGAAAACCCAGAAGGGGCTCTGAGGGTGGGCTTGGCTTCGCGGGCCCCTGGGGTGGCACCAGGAGGAAGGGAACTCCTGCCAGGCGCTGAAACGTAGGGCCCGGGAAGTAGGCGCCCATGGCCATCTCACTGATTGGAGGAGACTTGTGGCAGTCAGGCTGTGCGTGCAGAGCATGCGACACCTGGCTGAGGGCAGAGGGGTCCGCGGAGGGGTCTGCGCGCCCAGTGGGCATGAAGGGCTGTGCGCATGCGCCTTGGCCCTCAGCTTCAGGGTCGCCTTGAAACCCTGTGTGGAAGATCTGGGCGTGGCGCTCAGGGCTCCCCTGACAGTGGCGACCACTTTGGCCGGCATTTTGTGAGGTTGTCCGGGAACTGGGCCAGGGCCACTTCTGAAGGCGGGCCGGGTTAGCCTCCAGCAGGGCTGCTGCACAGGCCTCCCGGGTCCTCTTGGTTGGGTCTGGCGCGGCTGGGAGGAAGGCTTGGAGCAGACAGAGGGCGCCAAAGGGGCCGATTGGATGATGGAGGCCGAGGCGGGTGTCGCGGCCCAGGGTGTTTGTGACTCCCTGTTGGCCTTGGCACAGGAAGGTGATGCTGTGGAGGTGAGGGCCCAGGAGCTGTGCAGTGTAGACTTGGGACTGGGACTGGACCACGTGTGCCAGGGGTTGGCAGGGAACCAAATCTTGGTGTCTGGGGACAGTCTCTTGGCTGCAGGGAGTGCAAGTGTGGCAGCAGCAGGTGCGGAGTTGAGGCCACATGAGGTGGGCAGAGGGGAGGCTGTGTTGGCTGAGTCGCAGCTGGGGGACCATGAAAAGCCTGAGGTCCAGCAGAGTGCTTCCATGGCTGAGCTATTGGAAGAGGAGCAGGGGCCGCACAGTGCACTGGTATCAGGGGAGCAGTTTGTGGCAGAAGGGGCAGACCTCATACACGTGGTGCAGGTTTGGGCAGAGGATGAAAGTTTGGGGTCAGAGGCCAAGGTCTGGCTAGACCTGCATGTGGGCAGGCAGGAGGAGGTGTTGGCTGAGGGCTCCTTAGTGGAGGGAGAGGAGGATGAGGTCCCAGGGCAGCCAGACACAGCTGGGGAGTGGGACCAGGAGCAGGGGGTTCAGGGCCAATGGGCGGCTGGGGAAGAGTCTGTGCTAGAGAGGGCCGGCTTCAGTCTGCAGGGGCAGGTGGAGGAGGAGGCAGAGGAGGGGTCACAGGCAGAAAGAAAGGAAGAAGGCCGGAAATCAGTGAGAAAGGAGCAACCAGGTCCAGGGCCTGGGGGCCCCTTCAGCTGGTCCCCTGTGCAGGTGCTAGAGGCCCTCCAGTTGGAGATGGAGCCCGTGAATGAGCAAGCCAGGAGAGCCTTCTCCTGCCTCGAGCAAAAGAATTGGCAGAGGAGAAAGCCCCACCTGGAACTCAGAAGCTCCATTATCCAGAGTCTGCATGGATTCTGGGCCAAAGCTGTATCCTTGGGGAAGCATTGTAGACATCGCGGTGTGCAGGGACAGTGGTGGAAACAGGTTTCTGGCTGGGATAGTTCAGAGCAACCTCGATGTGCTGCAGAAGAGCTCATGGGTCTTAGATGTGGTGCAGTGAAGCTCGGGGTAGAGAAGGCAGCCTGACACAGACTGGTGGGGACCTGCCTCATCTTTGTGCTAGCAGTGCAGTCCAGGCTCACAGAGGCCACATTGCCCAGCTCCTGCTGCCAGGAGTGCTGCAGGACATGGGCCTGCATGTGCACTGTGTGCTCTGGGCAAGAAAGCATATCCTGCCAAGGCCTGGCCACCAGAGGATGAGCCGGAGAAGGGGACGGTTGTGGAAAGGAGCAGGTCTGTGTCTGTGCAGGTGGTGTCAGGATATCAGGCTTTGGGGGGCCTCCTAGCACTATGCAAGCAAGGACTGGTCCTAGGGGCAGGAGAGGGGAGGCTACACCATGCTCTTCTGCACACAAGCTCCACTTCCTAGCCTCTGGCTGTCCAGCATTCCACCAGCAGGCTCCTTGACCAACAGCAGTTTGTCAACCACCCTGAGTTGTCAGCCATGATCAGTGAGCAAGATGAAAGCATGCTGAGCTTCATGACTGACTTGAAGGTGAGGCTGTGAGAGAATGTGGGGCAGAGGGAGGGGCCTTGGGAGAATGAGCTGTGCCTGCAAAGAGGAAAGGGCCAGTGCCTGGAGTGAGATCTCAGCCTCCTGACCCACTGTACCCTGCAGCTGGAGAACGGCAGTGATCGCTGCAAGATGGTGCTGTTGTTTCACAGGAACCCCTACTTCTGCAATGATGTGATTGTCAAGGAGTACCTCATCACCCTGACAGGTCTGTGACAGTACCCTGTGCAGGTGGGCACCAGAATGGGTTGGGTTGCTGGCTGTTTCCTTTTCACCTGACTTTCTTCCTGCAGGGTACAGGTCCTGCTATTCCACTCCCATTCAGTGGCACAAGCGGTATGGACGGCAGGCCTACAGGCCCAAGCACAACAACAGCAACCTTAACTTCTTCAACTGGTTCTCTGACCACAGCCTGGCAGGCTCTGGCAGGATTGCAGAGGTGCGGCCTCCCTGGCACTGTCAGAAAAGGCCTTGGTGTGGTCCCTAGTAGTGTGGGATGGGGATCCAAGCTCTGCCCACCCGACCTTTTCTGTGCCCTCTTCCAGTGCATCTGTGGTGACCTGTGGTCCAATCCCCTGAAGTACTACAGGAAGAAGATGGCAGCAGTTGAGGGGTCCGAGGAGAGGACAGGTGAAGAGTCCTTGGCTGGGTACTGGGCCGAGGTTTAGGGGTAGCTGGGCCTTTTCTTTCTCTCATGGACCCATTCAGGCTGGGGCTGTTTAAGCCCAGGGCCTCAGGTGACCAGGTCATCAGGGTAAGAGGGGATGCTGGGAGGACTGCATTGCACATCGGGTTCATGCAGGGGAAGTGTGACTTTTGCCAAGGAGTGCGCATGTCCAGAGCCCCTGGGAGCCAGTAGTGACTGGTTGCCTCTGCTTCCTGACCTTTCCTTCCAGGCCCACCACCCCATCCTCTGCACCACCTGCCCTTCCTTGACAGTTGGCCTGCCCAGTGTCCTCAGACCTCCATCCCCACCTGGGTGTAGGCAGCATAGTGGGTAGCACCTAGGAGATGGACCTAGCAGAGTGTCTTCCCTTGATCCTCACAGCTGCCTTTGATATTCCCTAGAGTGCCCTGTGCAGCCTTGCCTCTGTGAACACTGGTCCCTGGAAGAGGGACCTGGAAGAATGTGTGGAACACATGGGTGGAGGACAGTTGAGAGGACCCCGGTGCAGATACGGTTCTCTTTCTTGTCAAGATTTCCACATCTTTGTCCAAGGCTTCACAGTGGTCAGAGTGGATGTGATGGTGCCAGGGTGTGTTGTGTGGCAGGAGTTGCCTGAGGCTCAATGCATAAGACAGAGGGTCCAGTTCACCTGAAGGAGTATCTGATTGACAGAGCCTTTTCCAAAAATGGGGCTTTAAGCAAACGTTATTCTCCCACACAGGCAATGACTGAAGAGGGATCAGCTCAGGAGGTCTTCAGGCAGAGACAAATAGATTCTGTACATGGAGTGAAACTGGAAGAAAAATAAACAAGAGCAAGTATGTGTGACTGGGTGTAGTTTGTTAGGCTGCTGCCCTGAGACAAGGCAGGCATATTAGTGTCTTCCCACCACATCAATGACCATGGCAGGGCTGGGCCAATACCACTGTGGAAGTGGTAAGTATTGCTATGGAAAGCATTGGGAGGTGCAGTTCTTCTCACCAGGCTGGGGCTGGCATGAATAAGCAAGAAGGGAAAGGCCAGTTCACTGGGTGCTACCCTTCTGCCTAGGAAGGTAAGGACATTGAAGGAAAGGCTCTGGCCCCTGAGGCCCTCCAGTGTCCAGTGCTCACTGTTCCGCATGTGAGACCCCTCAGGGTGGTCCTCAGTGGATGGCCCTAGACCCCTAAAGAGCAGGTAGCACGCAGGATGGCAGGAGTTCCTTTCCAGGGTGGACACAGCTGGTCAGAGACATGGTGAGTGTCTTCTGCTGAGACTCTCAGCCTCTTAGGCCTTGGGTCCTGGGCAACAAGGCACACTTAGGGGCACTGTGCAGGGGGGTCAGAAGCACTGGGAAATGAAGTGAGGAGGTGAAGCTGTGTTTGGCAAGACCCCTGGTGGAAGGCTCAGTTGGCACAGGGCTACAGGAAGCCAGGGCGCTACCTCATGCTTGAACACAGGAGCTCAGCCCCCTCCCTGGTTCACTGAGGCAGGAAGGTAACCGAGGTTGAATGCGGTGCCCCCAACATATGGCCTCCAGGGACATTAAGCCTTCCCTTTGGGTTAGGGTTCAACTCTTCCTCAGGGGACATGGCCTCCTGTGAAGAGCACTGATTACCCTAGGGGCTGCCATTAGTTCCGCAGGACACAGGCCAGGGCAGGTGACCAAAGGTGACCCTTTGATCTACATTCAGCATGGAGATGGCCCACTGATGCACACTTGGTGTCTTTCTTGGGGTGTGTTGGAGAAGGGGCGCAGACAAGCAATTTGATTATGCCTTCTTGTAAAGTGAGGAGTACGGCCACAAACCTCCCCTGTTTTGAAGATGGGACAAGTGTGGGGGTGGGCCTTCCAGGGATGTAGCCCCAGGGCATTTTCAGGGCAAGGCCTTCCTTCCCTGTGAAGGAGTCAGGGAGTCTGGGTGTTCCCTGGGTAAGAAAATGAAGCCCCAGGGATTGGGAAGCGGTGCCATTCAGGATGGACCAGGTCCCAGTTGGAGGCTGATGCTGCTGCAGGCATTTACTGCTGCACATAGGCATTGTCATGGAACCCACAAGACCAGTTCTGTGGGGTGTGGAGTAGGAGTTGTCCTGGTGCAGGAGTCTGGGCTTGCCCACCCACTCTTCCTTCCCGGCCAGCTGAGCACAGGCACAGGGTGAGCCCTCAAAAGCGCCATGTGTTGACCTTTGCACACACTGAACAGTCCTCACTAAAGACTCTGTTGTTGTTGCAGGGCACACCTTCTAGCTGTGGCATCTGGGGTGGTGTGGGACTGTGCTCAGTACTCCTTGGGGTAGAAGTCGCGCCTTTTCTGGACAAGAAGATAAACTTTCTTGTTTTGTGGTGTCCATCCCCACGGGATGTTCTGCCTCAGTGTGCAAAGCCTGTGTCCGATGACCTCGGTGTGAGAGATCTGTCTGGTGTGAGTGATTGCTGGGTTTTTCAGTGCTGCCTTGTGTTTCTGCCTGCACACATAGTGGAAACTTAGCAGCCTCCCAAAGCTGTAACCCTCTACCTGACACCTGTACTCCTGCACCCTACCCTGAAAGACTGCCACAGAGCCTGACATTGACCTTGCATACACAGTAGGGACTTAGCAGCCTCCCGAGCTGTAACCCTCCACCTTACACCTGTACTCCTGCACCCTTCCCTGAAAGACTACCACACAGCCTGCTTTGGCCTTGAGCACACAGTGGGGACTTAGGAGCCTCCCAAGCTGTATCCCTCCACCTGACACCTGTACTCATGCACCCTTCCCTGAAAGACTACCACACAGCCTGCTTTGGCCTTGAGCACACAGTGGGGACTTAGGAGCCTCCCAAGCTGTATGCCTCCACCTGACACCTGTACTCATGCACCCTTCCCTGAAAGACTACCACACAGCCTGCTTTGGCCTTGAGCACACAGTGGGGACTTAGGAGCCTCCCAAGCTGTATCCCTCCACCTGACACCTGTACTCCTGCACCCTTCCCTGAAAGACTACCACACAGCCTGCTTTGGCCTTGAGCACACAGTGGGGACTTCAGAGCCTCCCAAGCTGTATCCCTCCACCTGACACCTGTGCTCATGCACCCTTCCCTGAAAGACTACCACACAGCCTGCTTTGGCCTTGAGCACACAGTGGGGACTTCGGAGCCTCCCAAGCTGTATCCCTCCAACTGACACCTGTACTCCTGCACCCTTCCCTGAAAGACTACCACACAGCCTAACTTTGGCCTCGCTTGTGAGTTTCCTGCTTCCCATGACCTGTGCTTTGGCTCACACTCGCCATGCAAGTGTCCAGGATGAGTCACCCCTCTGCTGTCACACCCATGGCAGACATCCCAGAGGAAGGGTAGGTGACATCTCTGTTGTAGCTAAGGAGAAGGAGACTCTCGGTCCCTTAGGCAGACTCAGAACCTCCTTCCTGCCTGATGGCACCTGTTGTCCCTCATCTGCCCAAAAGGCAGGTAAGGTGTCCATGTCTCATTCAGTGCATCCTCCCACCTGCTACTCCCAGACAATCCTGGGGGGAAAGAACAAATATTTCTGAATTCCAGAACCTCCATCGTCATTTGCAAAGTCTTCCCTCACCACCATTCCAGGGGAATTCCATACTCACTGGATTCCTAGGAGCCCATGCTACTCGGCTAGCCAGTACCAGTGTGTGTCCCTGCAACCAAGGACACAGTGGAGCAGGCTCTGTGGAGATGTCTGTGTCCCTTTCCAGGCCTCAGGTGAGTGTTGAAAGCTCCGTGCATGTACAGTGGATCCCCTCGGTGGTGCTTTGTTCCAGTGGCAGGAAGCCATTCAGAATCTTTCTGCCATGGCTGTTATGGAAATTCCATGCCCAGGGCCTGTCCTCCATGGTTTGCCTGCACGTCCTTCCCTATTGCATCCTGCTCTGAATGGGGCCCTGGCACTTGTACCCAGACAAGTACAACTAGAGCTGCACTCATGGTTACAGACATGGGTCCAACATCCTCTTGGACCTCTCTGACAACCAGGATGTCCCCGGACATTCCATTGAGCCCTTTCAAGGGAGGCCCACTGCATCTTCCTCCAGCAGGGCATCTAAAGCATGCTGTGTGGTGTTTCACATCACCAGGAACCTGATGGGCTTTGCTGAGGGAGCCCCTGGCTTAGTTAGCACCTCAGAGTAACAGCACAGAGAGCAGGGAGAAGGTGGCAGGTAGGACTTTGCCTGGAGGAGGGGGCATGTGGTGCTCAGGGAGCCAAGGCTGGAGGCAATGTCGGGCAAGATTGCTGAGGCCAGGCTGTACTGGCCCTGGTGAGAAAGGCTGCTGCTTCGGGCCTTGGGTTTGTGCAAGCTGCCTGGGACCACACGGGTTTGCACTGACTTCACCTCACCTCCAAGATGAGGACCTGTGGCTGATTTCCTCAGGTATTAAGCCAAGGGCAGGGAGGCCCCAGTGGAGGGATCCCCAAGCAGGACCTGTGTTTGCAGAGCTAAGGGGCAGGCGTTCCTATGTGAGTTGTTGCATCAAGAAAGACCTCTGAGAAAAGTAAGCCTGATCTGGGGCGCAGAAGAGCTGGAGTTTCCCAAGGATGCCAGGTGGAGGGTCAGAAAGGTGAACTGGGCAGCAGGTGGGCCCTGTGCATACAGAGTAAGTGCGAGGAGGTGAGAACTCCCACTGCACCTAAGCACAGAGGGTGAGCGGCCCAGGAGGCTGTGCAACAAGCAGGAGTGCTCCCCACCTTTGAGCAGTTCCACTTGAGGCATGGTGGCCCTGCCTTATGTGAGCACAAAGCATGCCCTGGGCTTTGTGTCCACACAAAGCTGTCAGTTAGACACGCTAACTCTTTGATTTGGGGGCTGGTTGGGCACATGAAACAAAATTTCTCAGGTACATGGATTTTGTTTTAAATCAAAGGTGCCTCCCTTTCATACTTAGTGAAGACAAGAAAACTTCCCTCAATACACTTCATGGATATATTTTTGAATAGCTTTTATTGACTTACTTCTGGAGAGGGGGAGGGAATGAGAAAGACAGGGACAAGCCCCCAATGGGGACCTGGCCTACAAATCAGGCATGTTCCCTACCCGGGAATCAAACTGCTGACCATTTGGTTTGCAGCCCAGCACACAGTCCACTCAGCCACATCAGCCAGGGCTATTTCAGGAAAATCTTGATCAGTGTACATTTTTTTTTTTTGCACCAACCAAAGGGAACAAATTCACGCATTGCTAAGCAGAGGTTTTTTTTCATCTTTGCCTGTGTCACAGGCACTCTTGGGAACATGTATAAAGTTCTACATATTTCCCTGAAGTACCTTCCCAAATACAATTTTTTTTACACCAAATGCAGGTAGAAAAGCCACATCCAAGTAATCAGACCTAGGTTTGTTTGCACATGTTCATACAGAGAACAAGCATTTGAAGGTCCGTCCTAAATTTCAGGTATCTGTCCCAGTGTTGTGTGTATTGTGAGTGAGTTTGATTGTGTTGGGTCTGTTTCAAGATGCCCTGAATTGTATGATAAAGTAAGCTTTGTTTCAGAATAAATACACGAATGGATATTGGATACATCATTATGTATGATCCACCACTCTTTACTCCATGAAGTTCAAGGCCCTAAAGTGGAAATCTCTAATATATGCTCACCAGAGATGAGTTCTGTAGAAAACAGTTCAAGGGGACAGAGGCAACAACTAACAATGGTAAAATGCATTAAATTAGTTTAACGTTTGCATCATTTTACTGCAAGGTGGTTGAGATGTTTTGCACAGAAACTATTTCTCTCATTTTTATTACTATTAGAAATTTGACCACTTGGCAATCATTTGAATCATCAATGTTAATTCTTTATCTCAAGAAGCTTAGATTTTTATTTTCCTGAAAGGTTTAAATATAAATTGAGATATTTGTATCTGTGCAAACTGACTGGTTTTGCACTTTAATGGTGTCTTCCTCATAGGTTAAAACATTAGGTGAGTGTTTTAAACTCAGGAATGCTCTCTGTCCCCACCACTTGCTCCTCATCCAATTTGCAGACTTCTTGCACATCCTCTTCTTTTTCTGTTTCTTTTTACCTTTTCATTTTTTATTGCTTTTAAATGTATTTAATTGCTGTTCAAGTACAGTTTCCTGTCTTTAACTCCCATCCCAGCCCACCCTCCCAGTGCACACTCCCATGTTCACCCCCCTTAGCCATTGTCCATGTGTCCTTTGTACCACTTCCTGTAAGTCCTTGTCCTTTTCCCCTGAACGTTCCTCCACTCTCCCCTCTGGTCATTGTCCTCATGTTCTCTTTTTCAGTGTCTTTGGTTATATTTTGCTTGCTTGTTTGTTGTGTTGCTTAGCTTCCTGTGAAATGTGAGATCATGAGATATTTGAAGTTAGTGGTAAACTCCATATAGCACCACTTTGTAAAGGTCATCTGTTGGCTGGATCTACTTTAACCATTTTCCCATTGAAGACTAAAGAGATGAGAAGTAATATCAATAACATTACATCATATTGATGCAAACAGATGAAGAGCTTTTCAAAGTTATTTAGCCCTGTGACTGAAAGGAGGTCAAAGTAAGTTCGTAGCTAAGGAGAAAATATTTCCCAAGCAAATATCTTCCTCCATATTATTGAGTCCTTTCTCCTGCCAAATGGATGAGACCTATCAATGGTAACTGCCTTCCCTAAGAGTTCAGAAATGTATACATTATTGAAACTCCTTGAAGAACCCTCCAGTAGTAAGAGAAAAGGATTAATGAAACACACATCCTTGGAGAAAATATAAGCATTTCTTTCTGCAATGTGTACCTTACTTTGTTCCTCTATTGCCACCTATTGAAAATTTATTCAGGGTGCCAAAGCTACCTAAAATGTGTGTTACTAAGAACATGAATTACTCAGTAATTCATTGAAAATGATTTGTCATTCAGTTCATAGCCATCATCATTTTTCTGTTAAATTTAGAAGTATTTCCCAGTATGGTTGCAGTTCTCTGTTAACTGTAGATGTCATATTTTCCCCATTTTCCTTCACTTATAGAGAGAGGGACATTCCATAAAGTTTAGTGCTGTGTTTTCTGCATTATGTGGTCAATCTGATTGAAATGCACCCCCTTTTTTCCTGGGTGGTACCTAACTTTCTTACAATTATAGTGTCATTCATATAGGCGAAGGTTGTGGGGTATATCACTAGTCCAGGCACACCCCAGTACCAAGTAGTACGTGCATAAATGATTATTACAACAAATTGTGTTTTCTCTCTTTCCCTCTCTCTTTCTCTCCACTTCCTCTCTCTCTGAAGTCAGTAAGAAAGAAAAGATTAAGTAAAGAAGTAATAGAGGATGAAACCCCTAAAGTATAAGTTTTACAAGTAGCATTTTACTTATAAGGATAACTTCTATTTCTTAATTTCCCCATAAGCTCATGGTGGATTATTCTGAATTGGAGTCAAAAAGCTGGGTCACAGCAATTGTTCTATATACAGTACTTTGGGTGTTTGGTGTTCTTTTCAAAGATTGTATTCAGTTATTTTTAGAGGGAGGGGTGTGAAGGGAGAAAGAGATGGAAACATGGGTGTGTGTATGATTCTCAGGTACCCACTAAAACTGTTGGGGACCTGGCCCACCACCAAAGCAGGGGCCCTGGCTGGGAGAAGAACCAGCAAACCTCACATTCATTGGCTGACACCCAGTCCACCAAGTCACACCAGCCAGAGCTGCCTTTTTGCTCATACTTTTGTAAAGGAAGGTGAAGTCATAAATTCCACCAAGTCACCTACCACACATGGGCCAAGCAATGCAAACAGTCACATGGGTGGCTGGTTTCCACTTCCCACCTCAAGGCCTCATTTGCTGTCCTTGGGACCAGGGTATTCTCCACAGATTTCTGCATGGCTGTTTCCTTCCCAACATTCAAGGTTTAGCTGGTATCCCTGGATTTCATGAACAAAAACACCATCTAGTCCCCCTACAATCTAACAAAATTAATGCCTTTATTTTCCTACTTAACATGTGGGTGGGTGTTAACCATGGGACTCTGACTCATTGAGAACCCATAGCTGTAAATGAACAAAATGGAAGTAAAAAATAAGTAAATAAGTAAGAACAAACCAAAACAAAACAAACAAAAACCCAGGGACTATATGTTGAACATATATGCGGGGTAGGGTGGAGAAAGTGAGGTATTTTCCTGATTATATACATCACTGAGTTAAGATCTCATGGCTGACACTGTGATCCTTAAAAAATTCCCATCATAATGACAAAAGAGGAAGATGACTGTTCATGGGTAAACATTTAAGAACATAACCATGGGAAACAAGTTAAATTTCATTCCAGTGGGAATGTTGAGCAAGCAAGGGATGGAAGTATTTCTTAGAGGAGTCATCAGAAAACATCACGCACAAAATGATACTCTTCTGAACTTTCCCAGTGTCTCCCAGTCCTCCCTTGCACCAGAACTCCAGTGTAGGTGCACAAAGGCACTCCTGGGAAGAAGCCCCGTCTCAGACTACTATAATGTTTCAAGGAGTGGCAGACTCCAGCAAACATTCCAAGACCTTGCCTCAGGACTTATCCATCCTCCTGGGGGCCAGAGAGAGAGAGAGCCACTCCTACCTACACAGCTACTTTAACCAGCAGGAAACTTCTTAGAACTATGTCAGTCTGCTCCCAGCCTGACATATTTGCTGAAGGGGAAAACACTTCTCGAAATTGATGGTGGCCACCTGCTTCAGACAAGCTGGTGAATTGTGTGTCCTCTGATCTGTGGTACTGGCCCCACTGTCAGGGAGGGCTCTGGTTTTGGGCAGTCCTCTGGCAATTTACCCTTCCTGCAGGGACTTCTTGCAAAATGCAGCTTAACCTGTTTGCTGCCTTTCCCCATGCCCCTGAATGCCTTTGCCTACGTCCCAAACTGTGCCTTGATGCCTGGTATTCTGGCCCTCAGCAGGTGAGTTTCTCAGCAGAAAATGGCCACTCACTTCTCTGACTGGGCCATTGGGGACGCCCTGGGAAGGGATGCTCTGTCCTTCTTCATTCTGGCTGCTCTTAATGTGTCCAATGCCAGCCAACAAGCAGCAACCGTCCTTGGAGTACTCTCTGCAGTATAGCTGAAGACTGCAGAGCTTACAGCCTGGATTGCCGCAACCTTTCCTTGATCTTCCTTACCTTCCTAGAAGGAAGGATAGGACCACAGGAACTGGCCTTTCTCTTCTTTCTTCTTCCACCCAGCCCCTTTATGGCAGGATAAAGTGAGCCTTTGGGTGAATCCCACAGCAAAAGTTCCCCCTGTCTCCTCATGTTCGAGCCCATGTCTCCTAGGGCCAGTCATTCCCTGCGATGACCTCAGATGGTAATGAGGGACTCCTTGACAGTCAGGTCACTGAGGAAGTAGGGTTGCTGTGAAACAACAGCACCATCCCGCCCTGACCACTGTCTCTGTCCATCTTCAGGGGAGAGAGGATGAGGAGGGCAAAATCTCACTCTAGGGCATGGGTCTTGCCTGTGTTCAGGCACAGGTCATTTCCTCAAGCTGCCTCCCTCTCTCACTCCCTCTCTGCAGCCTCACCATCAAATCAATAATTAAGCTCAGCATGTTTTCACCTGGTCACACATTATGGCTGACAACTCTGCTTGGCTGAGAAACTCTCTAGGACAAGGAGCCTGCAGGCTGGGTGCTGGACAAGACTGGCTAGGGAATGGAGTGTGCCTGGACAACCACATCCCAGCATTGCCTCACCTCTCTTTCCCCAAGGCTCCTTTCTTCTGCCCAGGGGGCAATAAGGTCCAGGCTGGCCCTGGTAACCTGCTGCCCTCTGCACACACACAGACAGGCTCATTTCCCACACCACCTGCATCTCCAGGTGGTCCCCACATGCCCAGGCCTTGGAAAAATATGCTTTCTTCTGCACAGTACACACTCCTGGCTCTGACTGATGACCTGGACATTCAGAGCCCACTCCTGCAGCATGACTCACAGAAGAACCTGTGCAGAATGCACTTTGTTCAGTACTCCCTTTTTCACCTCAAATCTGTTACTCTCACGGTCCAGTGCTGTGTTGCTTGCGTTGATTACCCTGGGCCTTAGGAACAGACATCTGTCATTAGTCAGTCAATAATTCTTATGTCACAGAAGGAGACAATTTAAAAGCATAGAGTTATGTGAGGGCTAAAGACTATACCACTGGGTAGTGCATGTCTCTAAAGTATAGGCAAATCTTGACCACTTAAGAAATGTTGATTCTACCTAACCAAAAGCTTGCTGTTGACACACAGATAAAGGTGGCTATGCTCTTAATCTGAACCCAAGTTCTTCATCAAGAACCATCTTCATTCAAATAAATAAATGAACAATAACAAACCCGACAAGTTTTAGGCATTATTTATCTATATGTCCATGCTTTCCAAAAGCCATATCTACCATACTTGGCATGGAAACTCTCACTCATGGGACATCAGAGATTTCATGCAAAAGTTACTCTTCAAACTGACAAAAAGTGAACCTACCAATCACAGAAAGTTAGCAGGAATAGTACAAGTGAGGAGGACTTCTGCATTGAACATGAACTTCAACAGGAGTATTTCCTCACCTGTGATGTTACCTGCTGTACCTACTGGTTTTGTAGGGAGCTCAGGTGTGCAATGTGCTGTGTGCAGTTACAGGCCAGGGAGGCTGTTAAGGGCCAGCTGTTTTCAGGCAGATGAGCAGGGCAACACCATGCAGCCGTCAGTCACAACAGAGGTGAAAATTGAAACCCATGTAAGCACATGAAAGCATCCCACAAGGAAACAGAACATCCAATGGGTTTAGGTCACTCCGAGACGCACAGTTTATATTCTTCTCAACCAAAGATGAAACCTTACCCAAGGAGGACTCCACAGAGGTCAAAGCCCTTGGGCTCATCTTGCACAGTGTCTCACTACATCTCACTTTCCAGAACTACATGCTACAATGGAAGGAGCTGGTATATATAAAATAATACAACAGATGGTCTTTGTGAGGACTCTTCCTATGCTTGTGGTCAGTTGGGCTGCAAGTAAAGGGTTGATGGGAACCCTTGGAGCGTGCATGCCAGAAAACACCTAGAAAACCCTCAATAGAACCACCAGGTGGGCACAATTCCATTTCTTCTGTGTGCAACAGAAATGCCTGCCATGGCACCAGAGTCTGACAGGGACCTGGGTCATCCTGTGGGTCCAAGCTTTCAAATCTTTGGGGCTTGGTTGTGTAACCAAGGGCACACAGATCATCGCCCACTCCTGCCCTTAGAGGGCCTGAAGAACTTCCTTTCCTGCAGCAATGCAGCTTGAAAGGGACGCCTCTCCATGATTCCCCTAGAAAGACTTGGCCACAGAGAGTTCCCGACTGTGATGGGACACCTGGACAGGTCCCTGGGGCAGAGGGGGAGAGGGGTGCTGTTTGTAAAGGACCAAACTTGGAACAAGCAGTGGCCTTCTCTACTTCAGGCACTGCAGTTGCTATAGCTCACTGGAACCCCCAGGTGGGGAGGGGATGGACCCTTGGGGGCAAGGACAGACAGGGAGAGGGAGGGAACTAGGAAACAGAGAGAAGGTGACAGATGGACAGTCAGACCAAATGCACCCTTTTCTGGGCGCTTTTCCCTCTTGAGGGGAGGCCAGAGTCTCCTTCTTGCACAGGCTTTCCCCATTCCAGCCGCTGTCACCTGCCAGGGGCTTCCTCCCAGGAAAACCTTCTGCTCTAAGGACGTGTGTCCCTGTGCCTCTCACTTGGTATTGCAGAGTGACCCTGCCAAAGTGCCAGGGAGAGGGGAACAGGTAGGGAGAGGCTCTGGTTAGCACCTGGAGAACACACGCAGCAGGCGGCCATGGCTTGGGAAGTGCCCGAAAAGGGCAGGTGGTGCACTTGGTGGGCACCGCCTTGATGCCTGAGAGGGGTAGCTGCCCCAGGGAAGCAGGCTGACAGGCGGGGCCCAGGATAGCCTGGGCCAAAGGACCACAGAGGTGAGCAGTCTGGGCGTGGCCACAGCTTTCTCCTAGAGCCCTGGTCTTCCTGGCCACTAGGGGGCGACGGGAAGCCAGGCGCGCTTGCAGTCACCAGGGCCTGGACTGGCCTAGGCCCAGGGTCTAGGAAAGACAGCAGGAAGATAAGCAAGGGCAGCAGCCCAGCCCGGGAGCCAGGAAACATGGCGAGTGTGACTGTGCACACAATCAGCACTGCATCCTGCGCTACTGGGGTGACCATACCACAGGCTAAGGCCCTTCAGGTGACAGGGCTGTTGGGGTTTCGGGGCAGTGAAGCGCAGCTCAGGGGAATCATGGACGGCGGCGTGGCGGCCTTCAGGGCCAGGTGGTGGTGGTCTGGCCAAGGATCCCTACAAGGGAAGCTTCAATGCCATGCAGAAGGCTGAGCCCTAGGGGCCTGCTGCAGGTGGCGAGCCTGGCTGGGTAGAGAGTGGCACAGGGGACGGGCTTGGTGTGGGATATGCGGTGTCTCCTGCAGGTTGTGGAAGATGGGCCTGGGGAAAAGGAATTGACTGCGGAGGAGGCCCCATTAAGAACAGAGGAGCAGCCAGGTGGGAGCAGCGAGCGCTCACCACGGGAGGCGCTGGAGGCACTGGAGGCCCTGCAGTGCCAGCTGAGGGCCGAGAGCGTCAGAGGCCGCAGGGACTACCTTGGTGTGAAGCTGGCCTCCGCCCAGCGGCGGAAGCCCATTCTAGAGCGTAGGCGGAGCATCATCCAGTGCATCCCTGGTTTCTGGGCCAAAGCCGTATCCTTCCCCATGCTCTCTGGGGGTGGTGGTAGGGAAGGTCCAGGAGGTTGGCTGTGGTGCCAGGGCCAGGAAGGGAAGTGGGAGGAGGGAAGAGCCTGGCACCTGCATGGGTACAGGAAGCCCCGTGACAGGGGCCAGACTGAATGATGGTGGGCAGCATGAGGGCGGAGCAGGGACTGAAAGGCTGTGTTTGGGTGCCAGAGCAGAACGCGTGAGCACCAGCTACTGTTCCAGCACTGCAGATATCCAAGGCACACTTATTCACAGCAACCCAACAGCCCAAAGGATACTTTGCGCCAGAGAGCACCTGGAAAGACACAGGTGGATCACCTCCACCTTCCCGATGCCTTCCTTCATGTGTTCTTGTCAGACAGCAGGTCCCAAGAAGGTTTGGGGGCAGGCGACAGAGCCTGTTCCCACCCCCACCCCCTTCCACAGGCACACTCAGGGTGCATCCCTGGGCCCGCCCACACACAGGAACACTCAGGCACACCCTTTTGATGGCAACTGGCGTGCTTGGGAGAGTTCCAAAGAGGGATCACTGCCTTCATGCTAGCAGTGGTCTCTAGAAATTGTTGCTTGTTGGCACAGATTCCTGGGAACCTGGGCACTGCTTCCTCAGGCAGCCCAAGGGACAGGGAAGGGGCAGAGGCAGAGAACCTGAGCCCTGAGGCATCTGCACCAGCACACCCTCCCGAGGGGGCAGGGGTCTAGGAGGGTCTGGAGGCCGGCTCTCCCTTCACATTGCAGGCAGCCTGGGGAGAGCATGAACCCAGGGGTACCAGACTGGAGAGCCTGTGTGAGTAAAGGCAGCCTGGAATGGGACAGGAAGAGGGCACCTGGGTGCAGTCCTGGTGGGAGGGCCATGGCAGTCTCTGTTTCGGTTCAGTGAAATCTGTGGCTCTCAGCTGTGCATCCCATTGCTCTGAAGGCTTCTTGACCAAAGAGCAGATTCAGAACCACCCCCAGATATCAGCCATCATCAGTGAGCAAGACAAAGACATGCTTGAGTACTTGATCACTTTGGAGGTCAGACTGGGGTGGCCCAGGGGCAGGCAGGTGTGGGGGCCTGGACTCAAGGTGGGAGCGGTCTGAGCAGGGGGAAGAAGGGCAAGGGAGGTGTGTGCTTTGGGCAAGCAGGCAAAGTCAGGCAGCAGGGACAGAGGACACCTGCCACCACGTCTCCACAGGTGAAGGACCTGTTTGGGCCGAAGTACCACTGCAGGTTGATGTTCTTTTTCCGGAACAACCCTTACTTCCTGAATGAAGTGATCATCAAGGAATATCGTCTGGGCCTTGCAGGTGAGATGGGGTTCCTGGATGTGGGTGTGGGAGAGCAAGCAGAAGGGGTGGGGCAGGTGGGAGGTGGGTGTGGACGCTAGGCAATAGGGAACCACACTACCAGGTGCCTTACTTCAGGCTACAGGGCCACTCGTTCCACTGCAGTGGACTGGTTCTGGGACTACGAACGCGGGGCGCCTAGCCGCAGGCATGACACAACCAGTGTCAACCTCTTCAACTGGCTGTCAGAGCACAGTCTTCCAGGCTCGGGCAAGATTGCTGAGGTGAGGCTGCTCTGGCCATTGTCAAGAAATGGTGATGCTGGAGGCCCCGGGTTTGTGCAGAGCTGTCTGGGACGGCCCTTCTGTGGGCTGTTTTCATTTCAGCTCCTAAGTGAGGACCTGTGGCCCAACCCCCTGAGGCACTACCTGAGGGCTAGGAAGGCCCCAGTGGAGGGAACCCAGACAGGACCCTTGGAGGAGGAGCCTGTGCCCTAGGTGTTCACAGGTGAGTTGTTGCTCACCCGAAAACTCTGAGAAACAGGAGGAAACGCTCAGGCTCAGGAAACCTGGACTTTACCCCAGGGGTCCATGTGGCTTGTGGGAATGTTCCAAATGGCAAGGGGGCGGCCCCTATGCTCAGGGAGTGCATGCAGGAAGCAGGAGACCTGGACGCATCTCTGCAGTTCTCTGTCTGGCACATTGGGCGCTCCCCTACCTGGGCCCCAAAGCACTCAGTGGGCCATCTGTACCCGGCCCCCCTTCCCAGCTGTGCAAGAAAAGTCCTGCCCTGGCATGCTGCACCTCCTCTCTCCCCCAGGGCCCCTCCTACCTGTCTAGTCCCCAGGGCCCTTCAGCCAATCCCTGCAGGGGTAATTACTGCAGGTGGCATCAGGCGCAAGACAGCAAACTTTGGGTATCCAGGGAGAGGAAGGGGATGTGGGGTCCTAAAAGGGCACAGTGCAATGACTGGGCACACCGTGGGTCACAGAGTGGCCCCACACCACTTTGGGGAGTGTGCTCCTCCTGTGAGTGCAGGTGTGGGCATGCTTGTTTGGGAGTGAGTTCTAGGGGGCAATCCAGAGCAGGGAGGAGCATGGCAGACCCTGCAGTTGGGCCTGGGAGGACAAGGCCTGGGCTCAGTCTTCCCATGCCAGGGATGGCTGAAGGATTCTGTGTGGTTTTCTGGCACAGGAGCAAAGGCTGCCCGAGGCATCACCTGTGGATATGAATGCAGAGAGATTTCCTCATGTTCCAGAGTGACGGGGAAGGAGACATAAAGTGCTCAGCAGTGCTTCTGTCTCCGTGTCTTTTGTAGCAGGGCCACGCACCACTATTAAGCAGATCAGGCAGATGGACATTCACACATGCAGTGCACATGGAATCCTGACCCAACTGGTCCCTATACTGACTGGAAGAGGTGTGTGATGAGTAGGCTGGGCATGGCCTACAGACTCCCCTGTCTCACCACGGCCCCTTCCATGCTACATTCTGACTTTGCCACCCTGTTCATTGCGCCCAGGCAGCTTCATCTCAAGGTCATCAGCTGGAATCCCCGTACAGGCCTGCCTCTCAGTGTGCATTGGGCTTGTCCATCTGTGCAGTGGCTGTGTTTCCAAAACCTGTTGCTACTGGGGCTCGCCAGAGTGCCTTTGCTTCCCAATGGGCACTTGATGTGCCCAGAGTCTCTCAGGGCTCCAAGATGCAGTGGCAGGTAGGAGGGCCTGGCCATCTGATTCAGCACGGCCTGGGGAGGATGCTTCCTGGCTCCTGTGGGAAGCAGGGCCAGAATGGTATTCCCCGAGGCAGAAGGTGAGGACAGTGCTTAATGTTTGAGCTGGATGGAGAACCTTCTACACGTTGCTGAGTGGAGTTCAGGGAATGAAGGGTTGGTGGAAGTGGACATGGTGGCCTTAGAGTAGGGTTTTGGTTTTTCCCTGTAACAAAGTGGAGGCTGATGACTGGAAACCCAGCAGCATGCAGAATCGGAATTCCAGTGGGAGTCGGAGTAGGACTACATGGGATGTGGTGGAAAAGGAGGGTTTGGAGGACCGGGAGGGGAGACGCAAGAGGGAATGGTGAGATGAGGCCCTGGGTCAGATGGTGATGGTGTGGAGGAAGAAGTGGTTGTGCAGGAGGCTGTGGGAGAAGGTGCTGTGAGGAGGAAGGAAGTGCATTGGGTGAAAGTAGTGAAGGAGGAGGTGGTAGATGGGGAGGGGAGGTTGTGCCCCAGCTGATGGCTGTAAGGAAGAAGTTAGCACTGGATGTGTAGTTAGTTGGTGGTGGCAAGGGAGGATCTTTGGAAAAGTGTCAGCAGAGGAATAGGCGTGGGGCGAATAAGGAGGCATTTTGCCCATATCTGGAGGCAGAAAGTGAGCAGGGGGGTGTTGGTAAAAGGGGAATTCATGCAGGAATGTGACCCGAAGGTCCAGCATGAAACACAGAGTAGGAAGCATTGGGAGCTTAGGGGTTGGGGGAAGGTGCAAAGTACTGGGCAAGATTTTACCTGAACTGGTGTTTTGGCACATAGGAGGGGAGGTGGTGGCTGAAGACCACCTGGTAGAGGAAGAGAAGAGTGAGGTCCAGCATGTATGTTAGAGGGCTGAGCTGTGGGTGGGGGTGCAGAGACCAGAGGGCGGATAGGTGGTAGTGGAGCCCTTTGTGCTCAAGGAGATGAGTTCCTGCAAGTGGCACAGATCCTGGGGTAGGCTGAAGTGTTTGTGGGAAGGAAGCATCTCTTGAGGCATCTGCAACTGTGGAGGGAGAAGGTAGTGACTGAAGAGCAGCTGTGGTGGGGAGGCGGGGCCTTGTTGCAGTAGGAGAGCCAGCAGGAGCAGCAGTGGGAAGTGTAGGGCCTGAAAGAGGGAGGGGTAGTAGGGGAGGACAGTTTTCAAGAGCTAGAAGTGGGAAGGCAGAAGGGGGTAGAGGCTGAAGCACTGTTTGTTCAAGGACTGGGGCAACATGAAGCCCTGTAGAGGGAGAACAGGGAGAGGCAGAATCACCAGGAGGAGAGGATGCAGGGGCAATTGGTTGCTGGGGAAAGGTTTGTGTGGGGGAGAGAGAGACACACACACAGCAGGGTCAGGGGGCAGAGGAAGCAGAGGTTTAGCGCCAGGCCAAAGCAAAGGAGCAAGGCCAGGAGTCAGTGAAAGGGGAGCAGGCTGGGCCTCTGCCCACTGGGCCCTGCACCTGGTCGCCAGTGGAGGCTTCAGAGGCTCTTCAGTTGGACATGGAACCCTGGCATGAGCTAGCCAGCAGGGCCTTCTCTGGGCTCCAGTGCAGGGATTGTTAGAGGCAAAAGCCCCACCCTGGACTCAGGCACCTTGATTCAGTGCACACATACATTCTGGGCCAAAGCTGTGTCTTGGGTGCCGCAATGTGGGGACCACAGTGTGCCGGGATAGGGCAGGAGTAAGGAGCTACCAGCGGGCACAGTTTGGAATGGATACACACATTTCCCAGAAAAACTCATGAGCTCAGACATGGTGCAGAACAGCTCGGGGTGGAGACCTCAGCCAGACAGCAGACCTTTGGGGACATACCTCACTTTCAGGACAACAGTGCAAGACAGACTCAGAGACAGAACAATGTCCGTACTGCACCGGTCCTTCTGTGAGTAATGAACGCTGCAGGAGGGGGGGCTTGAAGTTCCACATGCTGGGTCAGAGCCAGGAGTGTGGGCTACAGCTACAGATGGGGGAGCATCAGCCTCACATGGGGGCTGTGGGTGAATAAAGCCTGTCTGTGTTTGTGCCTACCATGGGAGCAAAGGAGGAGCCACCATGGACCTCACTGCCCTCTGAGGACAAGGGCGGGGTCCAGGGGAAACACAGGGGATGGGATGCCAGGCTGTTCTCCAGGCACACTCCCATTTCCTGGCCGCTCCCTGCCCAGGACCCAGGCTGCAGGCTCCTTGACCTGCAGCATTTCCTCAGGCACTTAGAGCTGACAGTTGTGATCAGGGACCAAGAGGAAAACGTGGTGAAGGTTCAGGATCCGTTTGAAGGAGAGGCTGTTGCATTGAGCCAGGTTGGGGAGAGGGTGTGGGGCTGGAGGAGGGAACTTTGGAAGGATCATCTATGGCCAGAAAGAGGAAAGGGTGGGCACCTCAGAGAGGTATTTCTCCCTCCCCCTCCACTCTTCCCTGAAGGTGACATTGCAGAGACATTCCTGAAACTTTATAGTAGTCTTGCTCAAGCTCACCACCATGCTCCCCAGCTACATGAAACCGTACCCTACATAGAGCGCCCAAGAAATATCATTTCCATGTGAACGTTTCTGGTCGCTCTGTAAGAAATACTTCCATCCCTTGCTTGGTCAACATTCCCACGCAACTAAGTTTACCTTGCTTCTATTGGCTGTCATCAATGCTTATGCATAGGCTCCTTCATCTTTCCGGAGTTCACCCCCCCCCCCCATCATATTGTTGATCACTCATTTCCGAACCTTTTCTTGTTTTTCCTGACTTACTTGTTTTTAATTTATTGTTGTTCAGTCACAGTTGCCCACCCGTTTCACACATTGACCACTCAGCCCGCCCTTCCTCCCACTCTCACAGGAATCCACCTGCATTGTCCATGCCCATGAGTCTGCTATTCATGTTCCTTTGCTTGACTCTTCCACATCATGCACTCATGGATTATCGTCCTAACACCTCCTCTGGTTCCCTGTGTCTTTGTTCTATGGTACCAATGTCTGGCTCTATTGTACTGGCTTGAGTGTTTTGCTCATTAGGTTGTGCTTATAGATGAGATCATATGGTATCAGCCTGACAGTCATGCTGCATGGCTGAATGAGACAATTTATTCCTAGATGAGTTTCAGTACAGATTTCCCTTCAATATGCAGTTTTCTATTGGCTCTTTTCAGAAATACTTGCATTTCTTTTGCTTCTTCAGCATTCCCACTTGGATAAAATTCAATGTGCTTCTATGGGTGACCTTCAAGAGTTTAGGCAGAGAAAGGGGTCCTTCCTCTCTCATGACTCTGTATGTGTTTTCAAGAATCACCAATGCTTCACCATGGGAACTAGCCCCAGTATGGTGTACACTCAGGAAAACTGGCTCGTTTTTTGCACCCCCAGTATTGTTTAACTTGCAATTCCTAGACCTTTTTGTCTATATTATTTTGTATGCATTTAGATGTCATGCACAGTCTCTAGATAGCTGTACATTTATGAAGTGTGGCTGCTCATATTCCCAGATCCCACCTGGAAACATGTACACTTAGACAACGGGATTCATTACTCTGTCTTCTGTGCTGTAATGTCCATGCCCATGCCTACCTGGTAACTCTCGTTCTGTACCTCTCAGTCCCTGGTGCATCCAAACTTACTAGCTTGTCCTTTCACTGCTTAGTGTGTATTCACTAACCTTTCAACTTAATATGCTAGTTTCTTTTTTTTAGTATTTTTTGATTATGCTGTCACAGTGGTTCTATTCCCCCCTTCATTCCCCTCCACCGTACCCCTGTCCCCACCATTAACCCCCTTTAGTTTATATCCATGTGTCTCAAGTTCTTTAGATTCTATATTACCCATGCTATTTTTGCCCCCCCCATCTATTTTCTATCTACTGTCTAGGCTACTTATTTTCTGTACCTTCTCCCCCCTTCTCCTCCTCCCACTCCCCTGTTGCTAACCCTCCTGAGATCTTCATTTCTATGTTTCCACTCCTGAACTAGCTGTCTTTTTTAGTTTGCTTTTGTTTTAGGTGTGGTTGTTAATAACTGATTTTGTTGTCCTTTCACTGTTCATTTTTCTTTAACTTCTTTTCTTAGATAAGTCCCTTTAACATTTCTTAATATGCTAGTTTCTTAAGTTCTTACACAACTGAGGTTCCAGCACTCATGCCATCCCAGGAATTTGACTAATATGGTTTCAGGAAAAAATGCCCAACTTTTAAGAAACCGAGAATTTTCAGACAATTTTGTAAATTCAACTTGGAAGTCACTGAGAAAACTTTGTACACTTAAGTTCCCAAGGAGAAATGAGTTTTTCAAATGCACTCCGACTCATGACATCTCTTAAATTCACTGGTAAAAATCCTAAACTTTCTAGCTAAATTACTACTTGTGAGAGCATTCCATGAAACCCTTTTAGATACATGAATTTGGACACATTTCAAGGAACTTTAACAAGCAACTGCAAAATACAACATTCTTCAATCTGGGGACCCTGGCCTTCTTTCATTGGATACGTAGTGAGGGATGTTAACTTGATCCCCTGGATTTGAGTGGGAAACTTGGTGTAAATGCCCTTATTCCCACACACTCATGTGCTGCTTTGACTTCAGTAAGAACGTGGAAGCTTCATGTTAGATCTGTTAAACCATTTGAATGTGTGCATATCAAGCTTTTCTTGCCACATACACTCTTCTATTAAAAAACTAAGGACATTCAAAATAGCACAGTTTCAGGCAAAGGTGGTTCTGTGGTCTTGCCACAGGCTTCCTCAAAGCTTTTCATGTAGTAAGGTTGCCAAACAGGTAAATATAGTTTGTTTAGCTTCCCTAACTAAAAAGCAGAAAAGGTGGCATGGAAAAGAAACATAGCAGTTACCCATATCTTTTGGGCCATAGAACTCACCGAGGTTTCAAAGGAAAAAGAAGAGGAAAAACATTTTTGAAGCAAAAAAATGTGGTGAAGTATTTAATACCATAATTGGCATCCTATTTCACCCATGTACATGCAAACAGAACTCAACTGCAGCACTAACAAGCATTATTCCTTTCTAATTTGTTGGCTGCTGCATCTTATAGTCCAAAAATATGGTCGTTTTGAAGGCAGCAATGTTCCAGAGAGCACATTTAGGCCAATAGTGCAATTCACCCTCCCTAGAAATTGCTTTTAAGCTTGTCTCAGAAGCAAAATCAGAAGAAGTCACAGTTCGTGGGTAGGGTTGATTGGAAAATTTTAACATATAGCCATTGAACAGTTAAATTCTAATCTTTCCATTAAATTGGCATTAATCAAACAACCTGGAATAATTCAACTCCTTGGTCTTCCCCAGACTGACGCATTCCTTTCAGTAATGATGCCCAGAGACCAGAGAAGTGGCCCTTGGCTTTTCTTTGTGGAAGGGAAACCTGGTACAGGACTCAGTGTTGTTTTCTAATATCTGCTTCAACACCTCTTTTTATTTTTTTCAATTTTAATTGCTGTTCAAGTACAGTTTTCTGCCTTCTCCCCCACCCCCTGGGCCACTCCATGAGACTTCCACACCTACCTCTCATTTCTACCCACTTTATTTATTGCCCATGTGTCCTTTATATTTGTTCCTGCAAAGCTTTCACCATTTCTACCTGCAATTCCCTCCCCTCTTCACCCTGCTCACTGTCAGCCAATTCTCCATTTCAGTGTCTTTGGTTATACTCAATAACCCCTTTCAAATCAGCTTCGCCACCACCTCCCTGGGCAGAAGCCACTTTTTTGACCTTCTGTGAGAATGGCAACAGCAGGGTATAACCAGCTCTGTGGCCTCATCTGCTGTCATGTTCACCCCTCCCTTGAACATTTATCTTGCTGATTGCTTGGGTAATTTTCAAGTCCTCCCTTATAATCAGCTCATGAGCTGCCACACCAGTCTTCAGAAACCTGGCTTCCACTGGACATCAGAGGGGGCCTTCCTGATGGTGGTGATGCACACAGGTGACCTGAGTGTTAATGGCCCAAAAGCAATACTTCAATTCCGTTCCCCAGAGTTTTTGAATCATGACACCATGACCCCGAGTACATGCTTAGGGACCATATTCTTAACCAGCCTGTGCTGTAAAGAAGGCAGCTAGGGTGAAGTAGTCAAGGGGCTGGTCACTTAATGAAAAAAACAAAAGTTTAACAGTCATTCTTTCCAACCTAACCTGATGATTTAAGGTGAGTATTCACAGGCCCATGTTGTGAAAATGGATTGAACATCAACTTCTCCCTGAGCTTTGATCTGCCAGAAAATCACTCCATGTTCTGTAAAAATGTTAAAATATACATCAACCAAAGCACACATAAGCAAAGGCCATGGAAACAGGCCCAAATATGGTGAAGGTCACAGGGCCCAGGGGCCAGGAACTACCTGGGAGTGGACAGAAAGAGGGAAATGGGGATAGTGTCAGCAACATCTGAATGCACAACATACATTTAGTTCAGGAAAGAGAGGAGACTGTCTCCTTACTCTTCAAATTAATCTATTCTTTGAAATGAGCTATTAGAAAAATACTTTAAGAACTTCGGAGGAATGAAAACTGCATTATACAGGTAGTTTTCCATTCTGGGATGAGAGTAAACTTTGATTTAAACACTGCCTGGCTTACAAAAACTAAATCTACACTTTCAAACCAATACTGAACTCTTACCATAACACCCAGATGAATCCCTGTAAGAGTTTCCTCTTGGGTATTCTGAAGATTCTTTGTCACAAAACACACCATAGCCATCACAATCACCAAATTAAAATAAATACTGCTAACTACTTCCAAGAAAATATTTGCATGCAGCTATTTGATAAAAGGGGAAAAGACTTGTAATGCCAGTATATTTTAGGCAATGCTCAGCCTGGGAAAGACAATACCCATATCATGGTCATGTTTCCTGTCTACAGTATGTGGACAACCCCTGCATAAATAACTGCAGTGAACAAAGCAGAAATCTTTACACACACATTGAAGATCCTCCATGGATAGAAACCCTTGTCGAACAACAAGGCCCAAAACTTAAATAGCCAACCTTTTTAAAACCACGGTTCTCCAGAGAAGACATGCAAGCAGCCAAAAGCAAGGAGGTGGAGGTCAGGAAATGCTCACCAGCAAAATGCACACTGAAACCATGCTCAGATGCTGTTGGGCTTTCTACTTTACTGCTAGGGAGGCTATACTTTCTGGGAAGGCACGTGTCAAGGATTGGTGAGGTGGTAGGGGAACTGGAATCCTGTGCACTGACCACACGAAGGTGAAAAATGCTGGAAGCTGCTCTGAAAACCAGGGGGACATTCCATAAAACAATGCAGAAGGACCTTCTGACTCGGGCATTGCACTGCAATCTGCAACCACAGATCACTGAAGACAGGTCCCCAAGACTTGTACATGCAGGGAGGCCACATCCTGGCAGAGATAAACGGAAACCGCCGCAAGGCCCCCACAAGGAGTTTCAAGAGATAGGGTTGTACTGATGCCGCGTACACCAAGATGTTTCCGCATGGCAGACGAGGAGGAAGAAGAGGCACCGGGGGTGAAACCAGCAGCACCACCAGCAGAAGAGCCACACCAATGCAGAGAAAAGAGTTCAGGAGACGAGGGGGAGAAGGAGCAGGGAGGAGAGCGGCACGAGCCCGGTGGGAGCCGGGAAGTGGACAGACCCTGGTGAGGGTGCTGGGCGGGGGCGACAGCGGGAAGAAGAAGAGGGGGGCTGGCTTCGAGGCCCCTGGGGCAGACCAGGGGGAAGGGAACCCTGCCAGGCGCTGGACAGGTGGGGCCCGGGAGAGGCGCAAGGCCACCTCACTGATTGGAGGAGACTTGTGGCAGCCAGGAGGGCAAGAACATGCGACACCTGGCTGAGGGCAGAGGGGTCCTTGGAGTGGGTCAGTGGCCACTGGGCATGAAGGCCTGTGCGCATGCACCTTGGTCCGCAGCTCCGGGATTGGCTCTGATACCCTGCTTGGAAGATCTGGGCGTGGGGCCCGGGGCACCCCTGACAGTGGTCACAGCGTAAGGGGCATTTCGTGAGCTTGTCCGTGGGGGGCCAGGGCCCACGCGACCAGGGTTAGCGCCAGCAGGATGCTGCACAGGCCTCCTGGGTCCTTTTTGGTTGGTTCGGTGGGAGGGGGCGGGGAAAGCGTGAGCAGACAGAGGGCGCAAAGGGGGGCGATTGATGATGGAGGCCGAGGCCGATGGTGTGGGGCCCCAGGGGAGCATGTGACTCCCCTGCTGGCCTTGGCACAGGAAGGTGATGCTGTGGGAGGTGAGGGCCCAGGAGCCGGCAGGACGTGGGAGGGACTGGACCACGGTGCCAGGGGTTGGCAGGAAACCAAATCTTGGGTGTCTGGGGACAGTCTCTTGGCTGCAGGGAGGCGGGCAAGCAGGGTGCGGGAGTTGAGCGCTGATGAGGTGGGCAGAGGGGAGGCGTGTTGGCTGAGTCGAGCTGGGGGACCATGAAAGCCCGAGGTCCAGCAGAGTGCTTCCATGGCTGAGCTATTGGAGGGAGCAGGGACGGCAGAGCACGGTACAGGGAGGAGCAGTTTGTGGCAGAAGGGGCAGACCCATACACAGGCAGGCAGGCTTGGGGCAGAGATGAAAGTTTGGGGCAGGGAGGCAAAGGGCTAGACCCAGGCAGGCAGGAGGAGGAGGGGAGGGCTCCTTAGCAGAGGAAGAGGGGAGAAGAGGCCACAGGGCGGCCAGAGGCAGCTGGGGGAGGGGACCAGAGCAGGGGGGGTCAGGGCCAAGGGCGAGGCGGGGAAGAGTCTGTGCTGGAGAGGGCCGAGCTTCAGACTGCAGGGGGAGGGGAGGAGGAGGCAGAGGAGGGGTCACAGGCAGAAAGAAAGGAAGAAGGCCCGGAGTCGTGAAAAAGGAGCAAACCAGGGCCAGAGATGCCACGCCCCACTGCCGCGGCCCACTGTTGGAACCCTCTCTGTGACAAGGTCCTGAGAGGGGGGGGAAGACTCAAGGGAAACAGTTTCAAACCTGGTGGACGGGCATGGAAGGCCTTGCAATACCTATTGTGATTGTACTTGCTTTAGAGATCATGACCTTTTTGCTTTAATCAATATGAATACCCTGGCAGTGATTCAGATAGTGTGCCTGGACCTTTCTCGGCCCAATGAACAGAATAATAATACATACCAGAACGTCAGGGAACATAGGCACAAGGAAACAATCAGAACAATCTGAGAATTCAAACTTAACTTCAATAACAATCATTAGAAAAACACCCAAGATAAGATAGAACACTCTAAAAAATCAGAGAGATGATCTCACTACTTTCTTAGAAGGAATTAAAGTACAAAACATGTCTATAAAAGAACTCCTAGAGAAACTTAAAAGAAGCATTCCTTTGAAAGCCCCCTGCAACATAGGAACAGCTCCTCCTTTACCTTGAATAGGAATATATATCAACTAGACAGGCAAAGTAATAACAAAAGTTAGTAGTTATTACAAACTGAACAGTCACTAGGGAGTCAGAATTTATAGTACACAGAAAAAACATTTTAAGCAAAAAAAGGGTAGATAGCTAAGTTAGACATCACAAGGGCCTTATAATAAATCTCCTATTTTCTCTACTCAGCTAGCGATCATGCCCTATACCAAATTCTGAGAAACTTTAATATACAATAAGATATTTTTAACTGTCTGATTAATGGCTCTCCTAGTTAAAATAATTTTTAACTAAATCTATGGGAACTTTTGTACTTTTAATGATTGCCTTTGTATTGATTTTTTCTGCTTAAAAATGATCATGTACTATACTACAAATATTAATCACTACCTGAAATGAAAATTATAAAACCTGCTTATACTTGCAATAAACAGAACAGAGCTTCACTGTCCTTTGAGGCGTGTTGTCGTCTGTTACCCAGCGCCTCGACGCCTTGCCCTCACCTGTGGGACCCCTGACCTGCTGCGGCTGGACCGCGGCAAGTGGCGCCAACAGGGACCCTCAGGTAAGACCCTTAAATTATTATCGGGTAGGCTAGGGCCCTCACCAACTGGTGTTGCAGACCCCCTGGTAGATAGACCAGGTAGCAAAGGGTGAGTAATCATGGGACATGCAGAGTCCAAAGAAAGAGGTTTATTCATTGATATAACTAAGCATATGCTCCATAAGAGAGGAATAAGTGTGTCAGAAGACAGCTAGAGATTTTTTCATTTTGTTCAAGAATGTGCGCCCCTGGTTCCCGGAGGAGGGATCAGTGAATCCAGAGACTTGGCAGCCACTTGGCCAAGATATGAAGACTTATTATACCTTCATGGGCCCGAAAAGGTTCCAGTAGGTGCTTTTCCCTTTGGAATGTTTTTTAAAAGATAGTTTTGACCCCACTCATGAGGTTGCGTGCTCCGCTAAACAGGCGAATGGAGGAGGAAAAGCAGCCTTTGTGTGCGGCGGTAAAAATAGCAACTTGTGAAAATCTAGCGCCTTCTGCCCCGCCGCCTGCTCTAGATAAGCATGAAAACAGTGAGAGTGAGTCTGACTCTGACTCGGATAATGAACAGCCTGAGAAAAAGGAAGAGTTGCCGCCTAATTATCAGACTGAATTAGAAGAAGAAGCTGCTCGATATCATTCTGAAGACCCTTGGCGTTAGCTGCGTCGAGACCGGAAAGTAAAAGTAAAAATAAAGTCCGCCCGGTCTCGGCAAGCAAGCTGCCTGCCTAAGAAGGCTCTGGTTTCTAGGGGCCGAGAGAGGCAAGGAGGCAGGTGAGAGACCTTGAATTGCTTCCCAGTGATTTTTCCAATAACTCCTCAGGACCCCCGCAGTGAGAACCTTTGCCGTTTAAGTTAATAAAAGAAATAAAACGGGCTGTTAAGGACTTTGGTCCTACTTCCCTTATACTTTGCAGCTTGTAGATTCCATTGCTGCTGAGTGGATGACCCTTATGATTGGCAACAAACAGCAAAATCAAGGTCTTAACTCTGGGCTCAGTCAGAGCGCAACATAAAGGTTGGTCACCTGGGCGCTTCGAGCCCTCCCTCGCAGTTTTAGAAGCGTAAAACCTAAAACCCATAAGCGGGGTCACGGTACCCTGGGTACCAGGCAGCCCTCCCTGGGGGTTTTCACCAACAGCACATTTCTGACCCACCACACTGTGCTCCCCAATAACTAATTAGTTAAAGTTTAAAACAGGCTACAAAATCTGAAATGGCAGAAATCAAAAGTAAAAAAGAAACCTTTAACAAGTATAGGCCTTCTAAAGAACAAGAGCAATATTTTATACTAATTTAGCAGTTTTTTAAAGTTGCTAAATATCGTCTGATAAAGAATCTTTAGACTTAGTTATTTAGGAAAAATTAGGCAGAGATTGAAACAGCACCAGATAGTATAAGATAAAGACTAGTATCTCACTCCCCTCCTTTAGAGAATTTAATTTAAAATATTAATTTACTTGAATTTTATTTTTTATTTTTATTTTTAAAATAACATCTCAGTCTCAAAATATTTCAATGAGTAGAATAAGATCTCTAATATTATTACATCATAAAGATTCTACTCAGAAAAAAATTTAAATTAATTCTTTAAAAAAAATCTCACTTCCCTCAGACAGTAAAAGACACAAGAAAAAATAACAAAAATGTGTGTTCTTTAACCACTCTGAATCCTCCTTCTAGAGACTCAGAGACTACTTTAATCTTAAGAACAAGAAGTGTAGAACTTAAATATCTCCCCTTGCAATAATCAATAAGAATTAACAAAAAAATATAAATAATTTGCCAATAAAAAAACTATTTCTAAAAGTTATGAATGTATTCATAAATTTATCAATATAAAACATGATAAAAGTGACATAAAATATGACATATTAAAGAAATATTAAAAATCCTCCTTGTTTATGCCAGAACTGTGACCTTTATTATAAAACTGGAGATCTAAGTACTGTCTCCCTGGGAGAACTAGCCCTTCTCCCTGAAAACAAAGTACCATTTTTTAACTCAGTACCTGTGAACACTGATCATTTCCTTGTAGAACTGGCTATTCTATTCCCAAGGAAAAACGATTAGTCAATCAAGTCACAAAAAGCCCTTGACATATAACCATTTTTTCAAATTATTAAAGAATATCCTCATTTTACAAGAGTTAATCCTCAAAGATTAAGTTCTCAAATAATTTAACAAACGAATATCACTCATTATACTTAGAAAATTCATATACATTCATATTTCTATCGATACTTCTTCTGGCAATTTACATACATCTACTTTAAAAAAAATCTGCAAAAAATATACAAGTCCATTGGCTTGAGGACAGCCCTCAGCAAATTAAAACTGATATTGACCTAAATACCTTGCTTATTCTACCAAGTTTTTCTTCAACATTAGGAATATTCAACACAAAAAAAAATACTTACCATCCAACCAGTCAGACAATTATAGAACAAGCTCATAATACTTTACAAGATCTTCTTAAAAACAAAAAGAGAGTCATGAGTCCTCCCCCCAAAATTTAATTTCACTGGCCATATTTACCTATAATTTTCTAAATATTGATATATTGCTCTATACCCAATTATAAACATTTCCAGACAAAAAAGTCCAAGCCACCTTTATTTAAAAATCTACTAAGAGATGGCACTTGACAGGCTCTGTAGAAC